>NW_025401201.1:0-84000 GCF_011075055.1 Mangifera indica | reverse complement strand
TTTTTGTTCAAGAGGTTGGTCTTCTCCATGTTAGGCTTGTCCATAATTGGTTCCACCATTTTTTCCTTGCCTTTTTCCTTGGAAAAAGAATCAACAACATTTGTGTAAGATGGGGAACCTTTATGGAAGGTAGTTCCCTTGGTAAAAGATATGCTTTTGTTAAATAATGTCCCTTTGGAGAGTGACTTGGAAACCACGGGTTTCATGGCCTTCTTTTCCTTCTCCACTTTGATAGCCAACTTACACACATCTTCAAAAGTGCAATATGGTTGCAACTCCACCATATGAGCAATGTCTTGATTCAATCCTCCAATAAATCTTGCAACGGTTTGCTCCTTTGCTTCCAGTAGCTCACTCCTCATTAATAACTTCTCAAACACCCTTATGTAATGCTCTACTCCATCACTTCCTTGCTTAAGGGTGTGTAGCTTAAGGTAAAGATCTTGTTTATGGTTGTCCGAGAGGAATCTTCTCTTTATAAGCTTCTTTAGTTTCTCCCAAGATCTCACTCTCTCTTTACCATCCCTTTCCCTTTGCTTCTTAGGATTTTCCCACCACAAGGATGCATAATCCTTGAATTTCAAGATGGCAAGCTTACATTTCTTCTCATCCGAATAGCCCTTATATTCAAAACTCTCTCTATAGCATGTAACCAATCAACAAAATCATCTGGACTCATGCTCCCTTCGAATTATGGAATTTCAATCTTTAAGCCCCTATCATCATCCTTTTCTCTCATAGGTGGCCTCTCTTGTTCTTCCTCACTTAAGTCATCATGAATTATCAATTCCTCCCTAGTATGTCTAGGAGGAGGAGGGGAAGGTCTAATATGTCTTCTTGGGTGATGTGGTTGGGTTGGGTGAGGTGGAGGAGGGGGTATTTAGCTTTGAGTGAGGGTCAAGTCTCTCATCATTTGCATCATTTGATTCATTTGGTCCCTAATGGCCTTAAGTTCTCCTTTGACCTCTTCTTTTAGTGACATGTGGGCAAATTCCCAAGGATGAGGCTGAAGTTCTTTTATGGGACATTTCTGGTAATGGCTAGTAGGTAAAGGCTAATGGTTATAAGTGTTTAATGGTTGGGGGGAGTATTGGTATGTGTTTAGTTTAAGAAGGGTTTTGTGTTTTTGGCAAATTAAGGTTTTGTGAACATAACATTATAGTGAAAAGTAAATTCTGATGGTGAATAGTAGCTCCGAGAGGTAGAAATCAGTCAACAAATCACACCAAAAACCAAGGCTCTGATACCAAATGGTGCATTTCCATCAAGACAATGCAACAACACAAACTAAATTCTGGAAGTTACTATTCATTTGGCACAACAACAATTTTTCTTCAATTTTATCCAATCAAATGACCTCCTAATCATGCAAATTATATATCATTGGAAAAAGCATTCAAAGAGCTTTCTAACGGTATATAATGTCAACCACAACTTAATCAAAAAGGCATTCAAAACTAGCTTCAAAGTTTGCTGGCAAAAACTGTAAATTGCAAAATCACACACTGTGAACAGTACCCAAGGCATACAACGCACATTCAAATCTTCACACTTTGGATTTCAATGGCAACAAGAAAATTAACCAAGGCATAAAGGAAAGTTCCAACAACCTTGGGGTCGTCCACCACCAATCTTCCACCAAGAATGATTGGATAAAGGAAATGAGAAAAAAAAGCCAACAAGCTTTCTTCAAATTTTCATTCAAGAGCAAAACCAAAAACCTTTTGCAAATGAAGATCCACCCCTTTATACAGGAGGCATGGATGGCAATGATACAATATTTCCACAAAAGTCAACTAAAATGGCATGAATTAAGCTAAGCCGTTCATTCTAAACCAAGCCCACACATAGTAATTAACTAAAGACAAAAGTTAGTTGCTTTTTCCTTAACTTTAGGAATGATGTTTCCTAACTAAAACAACTAAATTCTAACTTAGTTCCAATGTAACTAAACCCAATCTTTGGGCTTCTAAAAATGATGCTTGGACGTTTGGGCCATTGATGGACTTTAAAAGTTGCACTCTTGGATCAATTGGAGCAAGCTATTCATTTGGACCTTGGGTGGATGTAATAAGACTATATGCAAAAGTGGTTTTGGGCCGAAATTGAAGGTGCAATGCTTCCTTTGGCTTGGGATTTGCTAGAACTTCATTCTTCTTGGCTTCAAAGGTTGCATGGAGACTTAAGGATGGCTTGGAACCCAAAAATGACAATAGAGCCGCGTATACATCATCCTCCCCGGTTGAGAAGGATTTGCCCTCAAATCCTTAAGATGGCTACCCTCCACTTGCTGACCATTCATAAACAACCTCTCTTTCTAGACTTCTTTTCCCTTAGTAGCTTTATGAACTTGTTGTGGACTAAGAGGAGTTAAAGTGATAGTCTTGCCATTGAATTTAAAGGAGTAAGTGTTCTTCTTGCCATCATGCTTCACTTCCCTATCAAATTGCCAAGGTCTTCCCAATAACAAGTGACAAGCATCCATAGGAATCACATCACACAAAAACTTATCATTATAATGATTGCCAATGGAGAAGGAAATAAGCACTTGCCTTGCAACTTGTAGGCTGGTTCCATTACTCAACCATTGTAGTTTGTATGGTTGAGGGTGTGACATGGTGGATAACCCAAGTTTGTCTACTAAGGTGGATGAGACCACATTTGCACAACTCCCACTATCAATAATTAAAGAACACACTTTACCTCCAATGGTGCACCTTGATTGAAAAATGTGGAGTCTTTGCTCTTCATGGGGAAGAGGCTTGGCATGCAAAGCTCTCATAATAACTAGCAACTCTCCTTCATCAGCTCCTTGTAGAATTTCTTCTTCTTCCTTGTTGGCTTCATCGCTTTCATTGTTGGAAACTTCACTTTCTTCTTCTTCTTGAAGAGACTCCTCAATTGCTTGTATCTCCATCAAGGATAAAACTCTCTTATTAGGGCATTCAGCTTGGAAGTGTCCATAGCCTTGGCATTTAAAGCACTTTTTGTTCGAGAGGTTGGTCTTCTCCATGTTAGGCTTGTCCATAATTGGTTCCACCATTTTTTCTTGCCTTTCTCCTTGGAAGAAGAATCAACAACATTTGTGTAAGATGGGGAACCTTTATGGAAGGTAGTTCCCTTGGTAAAAGATATGCTTTTGTTAAATAATGTCCCTTTGGAGAATGACTTGGAAACCATGGGCTTCATGGCCTTCTTTTCCTTCTCCACTTTGATAGCCAACTTACACACATCTTCAAAAGTGCAATATGGTTGCAACTCCACCATATGAGCAATGTCTTGATTCAATCCTCCAATAAATCTTGCAACGGTTTGCTCCTTTACTTCCAGCAGCTCACTCCTCATTAATAACTTCTCAAACACCCTTATGTAATGCTCTACTCCATCACTTCCTTGCTTAAGGGTGTGTAGCTTAAGGTAAAGATCTTGTTTATGGTTGTCCGAGAGGAATCTTCTCTTTATAAGCTTCTTTAGTTTCTCCCAAGATCTCACTCTCTCTTTACCATCCCTTTCCCTTTGCTTCTTAGGATTTTCCCACCACAAGGATGCATAATCCTTGAATTTCAAGATGGCAAGCTTACATTTCTTCTCATCCGAATAGCCCTTATATTCAAAAACTCTCTCTATAGCATGTAACCAATCAACAAAATCATCTGGACTCATGCTCCCTTCGAATTATGGAATTTCAATCTTTAAGCCCCTATCATCATCCTTTTCTCTCATAGGTGGCCTCTCTTGTTCTTCCTCACTTAAGTCATCATGAATTATCAATTCCTCCCTAGTATGTCTAGGAGGAGGAGGGGAAGGTCTAATATGTCTTCTTGGGTGATGTGGTTGGGTTGGGTGAGGTGGAGGAGGGGGTATTTAGCTTTGAGTGAGGGTCAAGTCTCTCATCATTTGCATCATTTGATTCATTTGGTCCCTAATGGCCTTAAGTTCTCCTTTGACCTCTTCTTTTAGTGACATGTGGGCAAATTCCCAAGGATGAGGCTGAAGTTCTTTTATGGGACATTTTCTGGTAATGGCTAGTGGGTAAAGGCTAATGGTTATAAGTGTTTAATGGTTGGGGGGAGTATTGGTATGTGTTTAGTTTAAGAAGGGTTTTGTGTTTTTGGCAAATTAAGGTTTTGTGAACAGTAACATTATAGTGAAAAGTAAATTCTGATGGTGAATAGTAGCTCCGAGAGGTAGAAATCAGTCAACAAATCACACCAAAAACCAAGGCTCTGATACCAAATGGTGCATTTCCATCAAGACAATGCAACAACACAAACTAAATTCTGGAAGTTACTATTCATTTGGCACAACAACAATTTTTCTTCAATTTTTATCCAATCAAATGACCTCCTAATCATGCAAATTATATATCATTGGAAAAAGCATTCAAAGAGCTTTCTAACGGTATATAATGTCAACCACAACTTAATCAAAAAGGCATTCAAAACTGGCTTCAAAGTTTGCTGGCAAAAACTGTAAATTGCAAAATCACACACTGTGAACAGTACCCAAGGCATACAACGCACATTCAAATCTTCACACTTTGGATTTCAATGGCAACAAGAAAATTAACCAAGGCATAAAGGAAAGTTCCAACAACCTTGGGGTCGTCCACCACCAACCAAGAATGATTGGATAAAGGAAATGAGAAAAAAAAGCCAACAAGCTTTCTTCAAATTTTCATTCAAGAGCAAAACCAAAAACCTTTTGCAAATGAAGATCCACCCCTTTATACAGGAGGCATGGATGGCAATGATACAATATTTCCCACAAAAGTCAACTAAAATGGCATGAATTAAGCTAAGCCGTTCATTCTAAACCAAGCCCACACATAGTAATTAACTAAAGACAAAAGTTAGTTGCTCTTTCCTTAACTTTAGGAATGATGTTTCCTAACTAAAACAACTAAATTCTAACTTAGTTCCAATGTAACTAAAGCCCAATTTTGGGCTCTTTGGGCTTCTAAAAATGATGCTTGGACGTTTGGGCCATTGATGGACTTTAAAAGTTGCACTCTTGGATCAATTGGAGCAAGCTATTCATTTGGACCTTGGGTGGATGTAATAAGACTATATGCAAAAGTGGTTTTGGGCCGAAATTGAAGGTGCAATGCTTCCTTTGGCTTGGGATTTGCTAGAACTTCATTCTTCTTGGCTTCAAAGGTTGCATGGAGACTTAAGGATGGCTTGGAACCCAAAAATGACAATAGAGCCGCGTATACATCATCCTCCCCGGTTGAGAAGGATTTGCCCTCAAATCCTTAAGATGGCTACCCTCCACTTGCTGACCATTCATAAACAACCTCTCTTTCTAGACTTCTTTTCCCTTAGTAGCTTTATGAACTTGTTGTGGACTAAGAGGAGTTAAAGTGATAGTCTTGCCATTGAATTTAAAGGAGTAAGTGTTCTTCTTGCCATCATGCTTCACTTCCCTATCAAATTGCCAAGGTCTTCCCAATAACAAGTGACAAGCATCCATAGGAATCACATCACACAAAAACTTATCATTATAATGATTGCCAATGGAGAAGGAAATAAGCACTTGCCTTGCAACTTGTAGGCTGGTTCCATTACTCAACCATTGTAGTTTGTATGGTTGAGGGTGTGACATGGTGGATAACCCAAGTTTGTCTACTAAGGTGGATGAGACCACATTTGCACAACTCCCACTATCAATAATTAAAGAACACACTTTACCTCCAATGGTGCACCTTGATTGAAAAATGTGGAGTCTTTGCTCTTCATGGGGAAGAGGCTTGGCATGCAAAGCTCTCATAATAACTAGCAACTCTCCTTCATCAGCTCCTTGTAGAATTTCTTCTTCTTCCTTGTTGGCTTCATCGCTTTCATTGTTGGAAACTTCACTTTCTTCTTCTTCTTGAAGAGACTCCTCAATTGCTTGTATCTCCATCAAGGATAAAACTCTCTTATTAGGGCATTCAGCTTGGAAGTGTCCATAGCCTTGGCATTTAAAGCACTTTTTGTTCGAGAGGTTGGTCTTCTCCATGTTAGGCTTGTCCATAATTGGTTCCACCATTTTTTCCTTGCCTTTCTCCTTGGAAGAAGAATCAACAACATTTGTGTAAGATGGGGAACCTTTATGGAAGGTAGTTCCCTTGGTAAAAGATATGCTTTTGTTAAATAATGTCCCTTTGGAGAATGACTTGGAAACCATGGGCTTCATGGCCTTCTTTTCCTTCTCCACTTTGATAGCCAACTTACACACATCTTCAAAAGTGCAATATGGTTGCAACTCCACCATATGAGCAATGTCTTGATTCAATCCTCCAATAAATCTTGCAACGGTTTGCTCCTTTACTTCCAGCAGCTCACTCCTCATTAATAACTTCTCAAACACCCTTATGTAATGCTCTACTCCATCACTTCTTGCTTAAGGGTGTGTAGCTTAAGGTAAAGATCTTGTTTATGGTTGTCCGAGAGGAATCTTCTCTTTATAAGCTTCTTTAGTTTCTCCCAAGATCTCACTCTCTCTTTACCATCCCTTTCCCTTTGCTTCTTAGGATTTTCCCACCACAAGGATGCATAATCCTTGAATTTCAAGATGGCAAGCTTACATTTCTTCTCATCCGAATAGCCCTTATATTCAAAAACTCTCTCTATAGCATGTAACCAATCAACAAAATCATCTGGACTCATGCTCCCTTCGAATTATGGAATTTCAATCTTTAAGCCCCTATCATCATCCTTTTCTCTCATAGGTGGCCTCTCTTGTTCTTCCTCACTTAAGTCATCATGAATTATCAATTCCTCCCTAGTATGTCTAGGAGGAGGAGGGGAAGGTCTAATATGTCTTCTTGGGTGATGTGGTTGGGTTGGGTGAGGTGGAGGAGGGGGTATTTAGCTTTGAGTGAGGGTCAAGTCTCTCATCATTTGCATCATTTGATTCATTTGGTCCCTAATGGCCTTAAGTTCTCCTTTGACCTCTTCTTTTAGTGACATGTGGGCAAATTCCCAAGGATGAGGCTGAAGTTCTTTTATGGGACATTTTCTGGTAATGGCTAGTGGGTAAAGGCTAATGGTTATAAGTGTTTAATGGTTGGGGGGAGTATTGGTATGTGTTTAGTTTAAGAAGGGTTTTGTGTTTTTGGCAAATTAAGGTTTTGTGAACAGTAACATTATAGTGAAAAGTAAATTCTGATGGTGAATAGTAGCTCCGAGAGGTAGAAATCAGTCAACAAATCACACCAAAAACCAAGGCTCTGATACCAAATGGTGCATTTCCATCAAGACAATGCAACAACACAAACTAAATTCTGGAAGTTACTATTCATTTGGCACAACAACAATTTTTCTTCAATTTTTATCCAATCAAATGACCTCCTAATCATGCAAATTATATATCATTGGAAAAAGCATTCAAAGAGCTTTCTAACGGTATATAATGTCAACCACAACTTAATCAAAAAGGCATTCAAAACTAGCTTCAAAGTTTGCTGGCAAAAACTGTAAATTGCAAAATCACACACTGTGAACAGTACCCAAGGCATACAACGCACATTCAAATCTTCACACTTTGGATTTCAATGGCAACAAGAAAATTAACCAAGGCATAAAGGAAAGTTCCAACAACCTTGGGGTCGTCCACCACCAATCTTCCACCAAGAATGATTGGATAAAGGAAATGAGAAAAAAAAGCCAACAAGCTTTCTTCAAATTTTCATTCAAGAGCAAAACCAAAAACCTTTTGCAAATGAAGATCCACCCCTTTATACAGGAGGCATGGATGGCAATGATACAATATTTCCCACAAAAGTCAACTAAAATGGCATGAATTAAGCTAAGCCGTTCATTCTAAACCAAGCCCACACATAGTAATTAACTAAAGACAAAAGTTAGTTGCTCTTTCCTTAACTTTAGGAATGATGTTTCCTAACTAAAACAACTAAATTCTAACTTAGTTCCAATGTAACTAAAACCCAATTTTGGGCTCTTTGGGCTAAAAATGATGCTTGGACGTTTGGGCCATTGATGGACTTTAAAAGTTGCACTCTTGGATCAATTGGAGCAAGCTATTCATTTGGACCTTGGGTGGATGTAATAAGACTATATGCAAAAGTGGTTTTGGGCCGAAATTGAAGGTGCAATGCTTCCTTTGGCTTGGGATTTGCTAGAACTTCATTCTTCTTGGCTTCAAAGGTTGCATGGAGACTTAAGGATGGCTTGGAACCCAAAAATGACAATAGAGCCGCGTATACATCATCCTCCCCGGTTGAGAAGGATTTGCCCTCAAATCCTTAAGATGGCTACCCTCCACTTGCTGACCATTCATAAACAACCTCTCTTTCTAGACTTCTTTTCCCTTAGTAGCTTTATGAACTTGTTGTGGACTAAGAGGAGTTAAAGTGATAGTCTTGCCATTGAATTTAAAGGAGTAAGTGTTCTTCTTGCCATCATGCTTCACTTCCCTATCAAATTGCCAAGGTCTTCCCAATAACAAGTGACAAGCATCCATAGGAATCACATCACACAAAAACTTATCATTATAATGATTGCCAATGGAGAAGGAAATAAGCACTTGCCTTGCAACTTGTAGGCTGGTTCCATTACTCAACCATTGTAGTTTGTATGGTTGAGGGTGTGACATGGTGGATAACCCAAGTTTGTCTACTAAGGTGGATGAGACCACATTTGCACAACTCCCACTATCAATAATTAAAGAACGCACTTTACCTCCAATGGTGCACCTTGATTGAAAAATGTGGAGTCTTTGCTCTTCATGGGGAAGAGGCTTGGCATGCAAAGCTCTCATAATAACTAGCAACTCTCCTTCATCAGCTCCCTGTAGAATTTCTTCTTCTTCCTTGTTGGCTTCATCGCTTTCATTGTTGGAAACTTCACTTTCTTCTTCTTCTTGAAGAGACTCCTCAATTGCTTGTATCTCCATCAAGGATAAAACTCTCTTATTAGGGCATTCAGCTTGGAAGTGTCCATAGCCTTGGCATTTAAAGCACTTTTTGTTCGAGAGGTTGGTCTTCTCCATGTTAGGCTTGTCCATAATTGGTTCCACCATTTTTTCCTTGCCTTTCTCCTTGGAAGAAGAATCAACAACATTTGTGTAAGATGGGGAACCTTTATGGAAGGTAGTTCCCTTGGTAAAAGATATGCTTTTGTTAAATAATGTCCCTTTGGAGAATGACTCGGAAACCATGGGCTTCATGGCCTTCTTTTCCTTCTCCACTTTGATAGCCAACTTACACACATCTTCAAAAGTGCAATATGGTTGCAACTCCACCATATGAGCAATGTCTTGATTCAATCCTCCAATAAATCTTGCAACGGTTTGCTCCTTTACTTCCAGCAGCTCACTCCTCATTAATAACTTCTCAAACACCCTTATGTAATGCTCTACTCCATCACTTCCTTGCTTAAGGGTGTGTAGCTTAAGGTAAAGATCTTGTTTATGGTTGTCCGAGAGGAATCTTCTCTTTATAAGCTTCTTTAGTTTCTCCCAAGATCTCACTCTCTCTTTACCATCCCTTTCCCTTTGCTTCTTAGGATTTTCCCACCACAAGGATGCATAATCCTTGAATTTCAAGATGGCAAGCTTACATTTCTTCTCATCCGAATAGCCCTTATATTCAAAAACTCTCTCTATAGCATGTAACCAATCAACAAAATCATCTGGACTCATGCTCCCTTCGAATTATGGAATTTCAATCTTTAAGCCCCTATCATCATCCTTTTCTCTCATAGGTGGCCTCTCTTGTTCTTCCTCACTTAAGTCATCATGAATTATCAATTCCTCCCTAGTATGTCTAGGAGGAGGAGGGGAAGGTCTAATATGTCTTCTTGGGTGATGTGGTTGGGTTGGGTGAGGTGGAGGAGGGGTATTTAGCTTTGAGTGAGGGTCAAGTCTCTCATCATTTGCATCATTTGATTCATTTGGTCCCTAATGGCCTTAAGTTCTCCTTTGACCTCTTCTTTTAGTGACATGTGGGCAAATTCCCAAGGATGAGGCTGAAGTTCTTTTATGGGACATTTTCTGGTAATGGCTAGTGGGTAAAGGCTAATGGTTATAAGTGTTTAATGGTTGGGGGGAGTATTGGTATGTGTTTAGTTTAAGAAGGGTTTTGTGTTTTTGGCAAATTAAGGTTTTGTGAACAGTAACATTATAGTGAAAAGTAAATTCTGATGGTGAATAGTAGCTCCGAGAGGTAGAAATCAGTCAACAAATCACACCAAAAACCAAGGCTCTGATACCAAATGGTGCATTTCCATCAAGACAATGCAACAACACAAACTAAATTCTGGAAGTTACTATTCATTTGGCACAACAACAATTTTTCTTCAATTTTTATCCAATCAAATGACCTCCTAATCATGCAAATTATATATCATTGGAAAAAGCATTCAAAGAGCTTTCTAACGGTATATAATGTCAACCACAACTTAATCAAAAAGGCATTCAAAACTAGCTTCAAAGTTTGCTGGCAAAAACTGTAAATTGCAAAATCACACACTGTGAACAGTACCCAAGGCATACAACGCACATTCAAATCTTCACACTTTGGATTTCAATGGCAACAAGAAAATTAACCAAGGCATAAAGGAAAGTTCCAACAACCTTGGGGTCGTCCACCACCAATCTTCCACCAAGAATGATTGGATAAAGGAAATGAGAAAAAAAAGCCAACAAGCTTTCTTCAAATTTTCATTCAAGAGCAAAACCAAAAACCTTTTGCAAATGAAGATCCACCCCTTTATACAGGAGGCATGGATGGCAATGATACAATATTTCCCACAAAAGTCAACTAAAATGGCATGAATTAAGCTAAGCCGTTCATTCTAAACCAAGCCCACACATAGTAATTAACTAAAGACAAAAGTTAGTTGCTCTTTCCTTAACTTTAGGAATGATGTTTCCTAACTAAAACAACTAAATTCTAACTTAGTTCCAATGTAACTAAAACCCAATTTTGGGCTTTCTAAAAATGATGCTTGGACGTTTGGGCCATTGATGGACTTTAAAAGTTGCACTCTTGGATCAATTGGAGCAAGCTATTCATTTGGACCTTGGGTGGATGTAATAAGACTATATGCAAAAGTGGTTTTGGGCCGAAATTGAAGGTGCAATGCTTCCTTTGGCTTGGGATTTGCTAGAACTTCATTCTTCTTGGCTTCAAAGGTTGCATGGAGACTTAAGGATGGCTTGGAACCCAAAAATGACAATAGAGCCGCGTATACATCATCCTCCCCGGTTGAGAAGGATTTGCCCTCAAATCCTTAAGATGGCTACCCTCCACTTGCTGACCATTCATAAACAACCTCTCTTTCTAGACTTCTTTTCCCTTAGTAGCTTTATGAACTTGTTGTGGACTAAGAGGAGTTAAAGTGATAGTCTTGCCATTGAATTTAAAGGAGTAAGTGTTCTTCTTGCCATCATGCTTCACTTCCCTATCAAATTGCCAAGGTCTTCCCAATAACAAGTGACAAGCATCCATAGGAATCACATCACACAAAAACTTATCATTATAATGATTGCCAATGGAGAAGGAAATAAGCACTTGCCTTGCAACTTGTAGGCTGGTTCCATTACTCAACCATTGTAGTTTGTATGGTTGAGGGTGTGACATGGTGGATAACCCAAGTTTGTCTACTAAGGTGGATGAGACCACATTTGCACAACTCCCACTATCAATAATTAAAGAACACACTTTACCTCCAATGGTGCACCTTGATTGAAAAATGTGGAGTCTTTGCTCTTCATGGGGAAGAGGCTTGGCATGCAAAGCTCTCATAATAACTAGCAACTCTCCTTCATCAGCTCCTTGTAGAATTTCTTCTTCTTCCTTGTTGGCTTCATCGCTTTCATTGTTGGAAACTTCACTTTCTTCTTCTTCTTGAAGAGACTCCTCAATTGCTTGTATCTCCATCAAGGATAAAACTCTCTTATTAGGGCATTCAGCTTGGAAGTGTCCATAGCCTTGGCATTTAAAGCACTTTTTGTTCGAGAGGTTGGTCTTCTCCATGTTAGGCTTGTCCATAATTGGTTCCACCATTTTTTCCTTGCCTTTCTCCTTGGAAGAAGAATCAACAACATTTGTGTAAGATGGGGAACCTTTATGGAAGGTAGTTCCCTTGGTAAAAGATATGCTTTTGTTAAATAATGTCCCTTTGGAGAATGACTCGGAAACCATGGGCTTCATGGCCTTCTTTTCCTTCTCCACTTTGATAGCCAACTTACACACATCTTCAAAAGTGCAATATGGTTGCAACTCCACCATATGAGCAATGTCTTGATTCAATCCTCCAATAAATCTTGCAACGGTTTGCTCCTTTACTTCCAGCAGCTCACTCCTCATTAATAACTTCTCAAACACCCTTATGTAATGCTCTACTCCATCACTTCCTTGCTTAAGGGTGTGTAGCTTAAGGTAAAGATCTTGTTTATGGTTGTCCGAGAGGAATCTTCTCTTTATAAGCTTCTTTAGTTTCTCCCAAGATCTCACTCTCTCTTTACCATCCCTTTCCCTTTGCTTCTTAGGATTTTCCCACCACAAGGACGCATAATCCTTGAATTTCAAGATGGCAAGCTTACATTTCTTCTCATCCGAATAGCCCTTATATTCAAAAACTCTCTCTATAGCATGTAACCAATCAACAAAATCATCTGGACTCGTGCTCCCTTCGAATTATGGAATTTCAATCTTTAAGCCCCTATCATCATCCTTTTCTCTCATAGGTGGCCTCTCTTGTTCTTCCTCACTTAAGTCATCATGAATTATCAATTCCTCCCTAGTATGTCTAGGAGGAGGAGGGGAAGGTCTAATATGTCTTCTTGGGTGATGTGGTTGGGTTGGGTGAGGTGGAGGAGGGGGTATTTAGCTTTGAGTGAGGGTCAAGTCTCTCATCATTTGCATCATTTGATTCATTTGGTCCCTAATGGCCTTAAGTTCTCCTTTGACCTCTTCTTTTAGTGACATGTGGGCAAATTCCCAAGGATGAGGCTGAAGTTCTTTTATGGGACATTTTCTGGTAATGGCTAGTGGGTAAAGGCTAATGGTTATAAGTGTTTAATGGTTGGGGGGAGTATTGGTATGTGTTTAGTTTAAGAAGGGTTTTGTGTTTTTGGCAAATTAAGGTTTTGTGAACAGTAACATTATAGTGAAAAGTAAATTCTGATGGTGAATAGTAGCTCCGAGAGGTAGAAATCAGTCAACAAATCACACCAAAAACCAAGGCTCTGATACCAAATGGTGCATTTCCATCAAGACAATGCAACAACACAAACTAAATTCTGGAAGTTACTATTCATTTGGCACAACAACAATTTTTCTTCAATTTTTATCCAATCAAATGACCTCCTAATCATGCAAATTATATATCATTGGAAAAAGCATTCAAAGAGCTTTCTAACGGTATATAATGTCAACCACAACTTAATCAAAAAGGCATTCAAAACTAGCTTCAAAGTTTGCTGGCAAAAACTGTAAATTGCAAAATCACACACTGTGAACAGTACCCAAGGCATACAACGCACATTCAAATCTTCACACTTTGGATTTCAATGGCAACAAGAAAATTAACCAAGGCATAAAGGAAAGTTCCAACAACCTTGGGGTCGTCCACCACCAATCTTCCACCAAGAATGATTGGATAAAGGAAATGAGAAAAAAAAGCCAACAAGCTTTCTTCAAATTTTCATTCAAGAGCAAAACCAAAAACCTTTTGCAAATGAAGATCCACCCCTTTATACAGGAGGCATGGATGGCAATGATACAATATTTCCCACAAAAGTCAACTAAAATGGCATGAATTAAGCTAAGCCGTTCATTCTAAACCAAGCCCACACATAGTAATTAACTAAAGACAAAAGTTAGTTGCTCTTTCCTTAACTTTAGGAATGATGTTTCCTAACTAAAACAACTAAATTCTAACTTAGTTCCAATGTAACTAAAGCCCAATTTTGGGCTCTTTGGGCTTCTAAAAATGATGCTTGGACGTTTGGGCCATTGATGGACTTTAAAAGTTGCACTCTTGGATCAATTGGAGCAAGCTATTCATTTGGACCTTGGGCGGATGTAATAAGACTATATACAAAAGTGGTTTTGGGCCGAAATTGAAGGTGCAATGCTTCCTTTGGCTTGGGATTTGCTAGAACTTCATTCTTCTTGGCTTCAAAGGTTGCATGGAGACTTAAGGATGGCTTGGAACCCAAAAATGACAATAGAGCCGCGTATACATCATCCTCCCCGGTTGAGAAGGATTTGCCCTCAAATCCTTAAGATGGCTACCCTCCACTTGCTGACCATTCATAAACAACCTCTCTTTCTAGACTTCTTTTCCCTTAGTAGCTTTATGAACTTGTTGTGGACTAAGAGGATTTAAAGTGATAGTCTTGCCATTGAATTTAAAGGAGTAAGTGTTCTTCTTGCCATCATGCTTCACTTCCCTATCAAATTGCCAAGGTCTTCCCAATAACAAGTGACAAGCATCCATAGGAATCACATCACACAAAAACTTATCATTATAATGATTGCCAATGGAGAAGGAAATAAGCACTTGCCTTGCAACTTGTAGGCTGGTTCCATTACTCAACCATTGTAGTTTGTATGGTTGAGGGTGTGACATGGTGGATAACCCAAGTTTGTCTACTAAGGTGGATGAGACCACATTTGCACAACTCCCACTATCAATAATTAAAGAACGCACTTTACCTCCAATGGTGCACCTTGATTGAAAAATGTGGAGTCTTTGCTCTTCATGGGGAAGAGGCTTGGCATGCAAAGCTCTCATAATAACTAGCAACTCTCCTTCATCAGCTCCTTGTAGAATTTCTTCTTCTTCCTTGTTGGCTTCATCGCTTTCATTGTTGGAAACTTCACTTTCTTCTTCTTCTTGAAGAGACTCCTCAATTGCTTGTATCTCCATCAAGGATAAAACTCTCTTATTAGGGCATTCAGCTTGGAAGTGTCCATAGCCTTGGCATTTAAAGCACTTTTTGTTCGAGAGGTTGGTCTTCTCCATGTTAGGCTTGTCCATAATTGGTTCCACCATTTTTTCCTTGCCTTTCTCCTTGGAAGAAGAATCAACAACATTTGTGTAAGATGGGGAACCTTTATGGAAGGTAGTTCCCTTGGTAAAAGATATGCTTTTGTTAAATAATGTCCCTTTGGAGAATGACTTGGAAACCATGGGCTTCATGGCCTTCTTTTCCTTCTCCACTTTGATAGCCAACTTACACACATCTTCAAAAGTGCAATATGGTTGCAACTCCACCATATGAGCAATGTCTTGATTCAATCCTCCAATAAATCTTGCAACGGTTTGCTCCTTTACTTCCAGCAGCTCACTCCTCATTAATAACTTCTCAAACACCCTTATGTAATGCTCTACTCCATCACTTCCTTGCTTAAGGGTGTGTAGCTTAAGGTAAAGATCTTGTTTATGGTTGTCCGAGAGGAATCTTCTCTTTATAAGCTTCTTTAGTTTCTCCCAAGATCTCACTCTCTCTTTACCATCCCTTTCCCTTTGCTTCTTAGGATTTTCCCACCACAAGGACGCATAATCCTTGAATTTCAAGATGGCAAGCTTACATTTCTTCTCATCCGAATAGCCCTTATATTCAAAAACTCTCTCTATAGCATGTAACCAATCAACAAAATCATCTGGACTCGTGCTCCCTTCGAATTATGGAATTTCAATCTTTAAGCCCCTATCATCATCCTTTTCTCTCATAGGTGGCCTCTCTTGTTCTTCCTCACTTAAGTCATCATGAATTATCAATTCCTCCCTAGTATGTCTAGGAGGAGGAGGGGAAGGTCTAATATGTCTTCTTGGGTGATGTGGTTAGGTTGGGTGAGGTGGAGGAGGGGGTATTTAGCTTTGAGTGAGGGTCAAGTCTCTCATCATTTGATTCATTTGGTCCCTAATGGCCTTAAGTTCTCCTTTGACCTCTTCTTTTAGTGACATGTGGGCAAATTCCCAAGGATGAGGCTGAAGTTCTTTTATGGGACATTTTCTGGTAATGGCTAGTGGGTAAAGGCTAATGGTTATAAGTGTTTAATGGTTGGGGGGAGTATTGGTATGTGTTTAGTTTAAGAAGGGTTTTGTGTTTTTGGCAAATTAAGGTTTTGTGAACAGTAACATTATAGTGAAAAGTAAATTCTGATGGTGAATAGTAGCTCCGAGAGGTAGAAATCAGTCAACAAATCACACCAAAAACCAAGGCTCTGATACCAAATGGTGCATTTCCATCAAGACAATGCAACAACACAAACTAAATTCTGGAAGTTACTATTCATTTGGCACAACAACAATTTTTCTTCAATTTTTATCCAATCAAATGACCTCCTAATCATGCAAATTATATATCATTGGAAAAAGCATTCAAAGAGCTTTCTAACGGTATATAATGTCAACCACAACTTAATCAAAAAGGCATTCAAAACTAGCTTCAAAGTTTGCTGGCAAAAACTGTAAATTGCAAAATCACACACTGTGAACAGTACCCAAGGCATACAACGCACATTCAAATCTTCACACTTTGGATTTCAATGGCAACAAGAAAATTAACCAAGGCATAAAGGAAAGTTCCAACAACCTTGGGGTCGTCCACCACCAATCTTCCACCAAGAATGATTGGATAAAGGAAATGAGAAAAAAAAGCCAACAAGCTTTCTTCAAATTTTCATTCAAGAGCAAAACCAAAAACCTTTTGCAAATGAAGATCCACCCCTTTATACAGGAGGCATGGATGGCAATGATACAATATTTCCCACAAAAGTCAACTAAAATGGCATGAATTAAGCTAAGCCGTTCATTCTAAACCAAGCCCACACATAGTAATTAACTAAAGACAAAAGTTAGTTGCTCTTTCCTTAACTTTAGGAATGATGTTTCCTAACTAAAACAACTAAATTCTAACTTAGTTCCAATGTAACTAAAGCCCAATTTTGGGCTCTTTGGGCTTCTAAAAATGATGCTTGGACGTTTGGGCCATTGATGGACTTTAAAAGTTGCACTCTTGGATCAATTGGAGCAAGCTATTCATTTGGACCTTGGGTGGATGTAATAAGACTATATGCAAAAGTGGTTTTGGGCCGAAATTGAAGGTGCAATGCTTCCTTTGGCTTGGGATTTGCTAGAACTTCATTCTTCTTGGCTTCAAAGGTTGCATGGAGACTTAAGGATGGCTTGGAACCCAAAAATGACAATAGAGCCGCGTATACATCATCCTCCCCGGTTGAGAAGGATTTGCCCTCAAATCCTTAAGATGGCTACCCTCCACTTGCTGACCATTCATAAACAACCTCTCTTTCTAGACTTCTTTTCCCTTAGTAGCTTTATGAACTTGTTGTGGACTAAGAGGAGTTAAAGTGATAGTCTTGCCATTGAATTTAAAGGAGTAAGTGTTCTTCTTGCCATCATGCTTCACTTCCCTATCAAATTGCCAAGGTCTTCCCAATAACAAGTGACAAGCATCCATAGGAATCACATCACACAAAAACTTATCATTATAATGATTGCCAATGGAGAAGGAAATAAGCACTTGCCTTGCAACTTGTAGGCTGGTTCCATTACTCAACCATTGTAGTTTGTATGGTTGAGGGTGTGACATGGTGGATAACCCAAGTTTGTCTACTAAGGTGGATGAGACCACATTTGCACAACTCCCACTATCAATAATTAAAGAACACACTTTACCTCCAATGGTGCACCTTGATTGAAAAATGTGGAGTCTTTGCTCTTCATGGGGAAGAGGCTTGGCATGCAAAGCTCTCATAATAACTAGCAACTCTCCTTCATCAGCTCCTTGTAGAATTTCTTCTTCTTCCTTGTTGGCTTCATCGCTTTCATTGTTGGAAACTTCACTTTCTTCTTCTTCTTGAAGAGACTCCTCAATTGCTTGTATCTCCATCAAGGATAAAACTCTCTTATTAGGGCATTCAGCTTGGAAGTGTCCATAGCCTTGGCATTTAAAGCACTTTTTGTTCGAGAGGTTGGTCTTCTCCATGTTAGGCTTGTCCATAATTGGTTCCACCATTTTTTCCTTGCCTTTCTCCTTGGAAGAAGAATCAACAACATTTGTGTAAGATGGGGAACCTTTATGGAAGGTAGTTCCCTTGGTAAAAGATATGCTTTTGTTAAATAATGTCCCTTTGGAGAATGACTTGGAAACCATGGGCTTCATGGCCTTCTTTTCCTTCTCCACTTTGATAGCCAACTTACACACATCTTCAAAAGTGCAATATGGTTGCAACTCCACCATATGAGCAATGTCTTGATTCAATCCTCCAATAAATCTTGCAACGGTTTGCTCCTTTACTTCCAGCAGCTCACTCCTCATTAATAACTTCTCAAACACCCTTATGTAATGCTCTACTCCATCACTTCCTTGCTTAAGGGTGTGTAGCTTAAGGTAAAGATCTTGTTTATGGTTGTCCGAGAGGAATCTTCTCTTTATAAGCTTCTTTAGTTTCTCCCAAGATCTCACTCTCTCTTTACCATCCCTTTCCCTTTGCTTCTTAGGATTTTCCCACCACAAGGACGCATAATCCTTGAATTTCAAGATGGCAAGCTTACATTTCTTCTCATCCGAATAGCCCTTATATTCAAAAACTCTCTCTATAGCATGTAACCAATCAACAAAATCATCTGGACTCGTGCTCCCTTCGAATTATGGAATTTCAATCTTTAAGCCCCTATCATCATCCTTTTCTCTCATAGGTGGCCTCTCTTGTTCTTCCTCACTTAAGTCATCATGAATTATCAATTCCTCCCTAGTATGTCTAGGAGGAGGAGGGGAAGGTCTAATATGTCTTCTTGGGTGATGTGGTTGGGTTGGGTGAGGTGGAGGAGGGGGTATTTAGCTTTGAGTGAGGGTCAAGTCTCTCATCATTTGATTCATTTGGTCCCTAATGGCCTTAAGTTCTCCTTTGACCTCTTCTTTTAGTGACATGTGGGCAAATTCCCAAGGATGAGGCTGAAGTTCTTTTATGGGACATTTTCTGGTAATGGCTAGTGGGTAAAGGCTAATGGTTATAAGTGTTTAATGGTTGGGGGGAGTATTGGTATGTGTTTAGTTTAAGAAGGGTTTTGTGTTTTTGGCAAATTAAGGTTTTGTGAACAGTAACATTATAGTGAAAAGTAAATTCTGATGGTGAATAGTAGCTCCGAGAGGTAGAAATCAGTCAACAAATCACACCAAAAACCAAGGCTCTGATACCAAATGGTGTATTTCCATCAAGACAATGCAACAACACAAACTAAATTCTGGAAGTTACTATTCATTTGGCACAACAACAATTTTTCTTCAATTTTTATCCAATCAAATGACCTCCTAATCATGCAAATTATATATCATTGGAAAAAGCATTCAAAGAGCTTTCTAACGGTATATAATGTCAACCACAACTTAATCAAAAAGGCATTCAAAACTGGCTTCAAAGTTTGCTGGCAAAAACTGTAAATTGCAAAATCACACACTGTGAACAGTACCCAAGGCATACAACGCACATTCAAATCTTCACACTTTGGATTTCAATGGCAACAAGAAAATTAACCAAGGCATAAAGGAAAGTTCCAACAACCTTGGGGTCGTCCACCACCAATCTTCCACCAAGAATGATTGGATAAAGGAAATGAGAAAAAAAAGCCAACAAGCTTTCTTCAAATTTTCATTCAAGAGCAAAACCAAAAACCTTTTGCAAATGAAGATCCACCCCTTTATACAGGAGGCATGGATGGCAATGATACAATATTTCCCACAAAAGTCAACTAAAATGGCATGAATTAAGCTAAGCCGTTCATTCTAAACCAAGCCCACACATAGTAATTAACTAAAGACAAAAGTTAGTTGCTCTTTCCTTAACTTTAGGAATGATGTTTCCTAACTAAAACAACTAAATTCTAACTTAGTTCCAATGTAACTAAAACCCAATTTTGGGCTTTGGGCTTCTAAAAATGATGCTTGGACGTTTGGGCCATTGATGGACTTTAAAAGTTGCACTCTTGGATCAATTGGAGCAAGCTATTCATTTGGACCTTGGGTGGATGTAATAAGACTATATGCAAAAGTGGTTTTGGGCCGAAATTGAAGGTGCAATGCTTCCTTTGGCTTGGGATTTGCTAGAACTTCATTCTTCTTGGCTTCAAAGGTTGCATGGAGACTTAAGGATGGCTTGGAACCCAAAAATGACAATAGAGCCGCGTATACATCATCCTCCCCGGTTGAGAAGGATTTGCCCTCAAATCCTTAAGATGGCTACCCTCCACTTGCTGACCATTCATAAACAACCTCTCTTTCTAGACTTCTTTTCCCTTAGTAGCTTTATGAACTTGTTGTGGACTAAGAGGAGTTAAAGTGATAGTCTTGCCATTGAATTTAAAGGAGTAAGTGTTCTTCTTGCCATCATGCTTCACTTCCCTATCAAATTGCCAAGGTCTTCCCAATAACAAGTGACAAGCATCCATAGGAATCACATCACACAAAAACTTATCATTATAATGATTGCCAATGGAGAAGGAAATAAGCACTTGCCTTGCAACTTGTAGGCTGGTTCCATTACTCAACCATTGTAGTTTGTATGGTTGAGGGTGTGACATGGTGGATAACCCAAGTTTGTCTACTAAGGTGGATGAGACCACATTTGCACAACTCCCACTATCAATAATTAAAGAACACACTTTACCTCCAATGGTGCACCTTGATTGAAAAATGTGGAGTCTTTGCTCTTCATGGGGAAGAGGCTTGGCATGCAAAGCTCTCATAATAACTAGCAACTCTCCTTCATCAGCTCCTTGTAGAATTTCTTCTTCTTCCTTGTTGGCTTCATCGCTTTCATTGTTGGAAACTTCACTTTCTTCTTCTTCTTGAAGAGACTCCTCAATTGCTTGTATCTCCATCAAGGATAAAACTCTCTTATTAGGGCATTCAGCTTGGAAGTGTCCATAGCCTTGGCATTTAAAGCACTTTTTGTTCGAGAGGTTGGTCTTCTCCATGTTAGGCTTGTCCATAATTGGTTCCACCATTTTTTCCTTGCCTTTCTCCTTGGAAGAAGAATCAACAACATTTGTGTAAGATGGGGAACCTTTATGGAAGGTAGTTCCCTTGGTAAAAGATATGCTTTTGTTAAATAATGTCCCTTTGGAGAATGACTCGGAAACCATGGGCTTCATGGCCTTCTTTTCCTTCTCCACTTTGATAGCCAACTTACACACATCTTCAAAAGTGCAATATGGTTGCAACTCCACCATATGAGCAATGTCTTGATTCAATCCTCCAATAAATCTTGCAACGGTTTGCTCCTTTACTTCCAGCAGCTCACTCCTCATTAATAACTTCTCAAACACCCTTATGTAATGCTCTACTCCATCACTTCCTTGCTTAAGGGTGTGTAGCTTAAGGTAAAGATCTTGTTTATGGTTGTCCGAGAGGAATCTTCTCTTTATAAGCTTCTTTAGTTTCTCCCAAGATCTCACTCTCTCTTTACCATCCCTTTCCCTTTGCTTCTTAGGATTTTCCCACCACAAGGACGCATAATCCTTGAATTTCAAGATGGCAAGCTTACATTTCTTCTCATCCGAATAGCCCTTATATTCAAAAACTCTCTCTATAGCATGTAACCAATCAACAAAATCATCTGGACTCGTGCTCCCTTCGAATTATGGAATTTCAATCTTTAAGCCCCTATCATCATCCTTTTCTCTCATAGGTGGCCTCTCTTGTTCTTCCTCACTTAAGTCATCATGAATTATCAATTCCTCCCTAGTATGTCTAGGAGGAGGAGGGGAAGGTCTAATATGTCTTCTTGGGTGATGTGGTTGGGTTGGGTGAGGTGGAGGAGGGGGTATTTAGCTTTGAGTGAGGGTCAAGTCTCTCATCATTTGCATCATTTGATTCATTTGGTCCCTAATGGCCTTAAGTTCTCCTTTGACCTCTTCTTTTAGTGACATGTGGGCAAATTCCCAAGGATGAGGCTGAAGTTCTTTTATGGGACATTTTCTGGTAATGGCTAGTGGGTAAAGGCTAATGGTTATAAGTGTTTAATGGTTGGGGGGAGTATTGGTATGTGTTTAGTTTAAGAAGGGTTTTGTGTTTTTGGCAAATTAAGGTTTTGTGAACAGTAACATTATAGTGAAAAGTAAATTCTGATGGTGAATAGTAGCTCCGAGAGGTAGAAATCAGTCAACAAATCACACCAAAAACCAAGGCTCTGATACCAAATGGTGCATTTCCATCAAGACAATGCAACAACACAAACTAAATTCTGGAAGTTACTATTCATTTGGCACAACAACAATTTTTCTTCAATTTTTATCCAATCAAATGACCTCCTAATCATGCAAATTATATATCATTGGAAAAAGCATTCAAAGAGCTTTCTAACGGTATATAATGTCAACCACAACTTAATCAAAAAGGCATTCAAAACTAGCTTCAAAGTTTGCTGGCAAAAACTGTAAATTGCAAAATCACACACTGTGAACAGTACCCAAGGCATACAACGCACATTCAAATCTTCACACTTTGGATTTCAATGGCAACAAGAAAATTAACCAAGGCATAAAGGAAAGTTCCAACAACCTTGGGGTCGTCCACCACCAATCTTCCACCAAGAATGATTGGATAAAGGAAATGAGAAAAAAAAGCCAACAAGCTTTCTTCAAATTTTCATTCAAGAGCAAAACCAAAAACCTTTTGCAAATGAAGATCCACCCCTTTATACAGGAGGCATGGATGGCAATGATACAATATTTCCCACAAAAGTCAACTAAAATGGCATGAATTAAGCTAAGCCGTTCATTCTAAACCAAGCCCACACATAGTAATTAACTAAAGACAAAAGTTAGTTGCTCTTTCCTTAACTTTAGGAATGATGTTTCCTAACTAAAACAACTAAATTCTAACTTAGTTCCAATGTAACTAAAACCCAATTTTGGGCTTCTAAAAATG
Source organism: Mangifera indica (assembly GCF_011075055.1). Classification (NCBI taxonomy): domain Eukaryota; kingdom Viridiplantae; phylum Streptophyta; class Magnoliopsida; order Sapindales; family Anacardiaceae; genus Mangifera; species Mangifera indica. Next base: position 61,086 of record NW_025401201.1, on the reverse strand, counting down.
ATGCTTGGACGTTTGGGCCATTGATGGACTTTAAAAGTTGCACTCTTGGATCAATTGGAGCAAGCTATTCATTTGGACCTTGGGTGGATGTAATAAGACTATATGCAAAAGTGGTTTTGGGCCGAAATTGAAGGTGCAATGCTTCCTTTGGCTTGGGATTTGCTAGAACTTCATTCTTCTTGGCTTCAAAGGTTGCATGGAGACTTAAGGATGGCTTGGAACCCAAAAATGACAATAGAGCCGCGTATACATCATCCTCCCCGGTTGAGAAGGATTTGCCCTCAAATCCTTAAGATGGCTACCCTCCACTTGCTGACCATTCATAAACAACCTCTCTTTCTAGACTTCTTTTCCCTTAGTAGCTTTATGAACTTGTTGTGGACTAAGAGGAGTTAAAGTGATAGTCTTGCCATTGAATTTAAAGGAGTAAGTGTTCTTCTTGCCATCATGCTTCACTTCCCTATCAAATTGCCAAGGTCTTCCCAATAACAAGTGACAAGCATCCATAGGAATCACATCACACAAAAACTTATCATTATAATGATTGCCAATGGAGAAGGAAATAAGCACTTGCCTTGCAACTTGTAGGCTGGTTCCATTACTCAACCATTGTAGTTTGTATGGTTGAGGGTGTGACATGGTGGATAACCCAAGTTTGTCTACTAAGGTGGATGAGACCACATTTGCACAACTCCCACTATCAATAATTAAAGAACACACTTTACCTCCAATGGTGCACCTTGATTGAAAAATGTGGAGTCTTTGCTCTTCATGGGGAAGAGGCTTGGCATGCAAAGCTCTCATAATAACTAGCAACTCTCCTTCATCAGCTCCTTGTAGAATTTCTTCTTCTTCCTTGTTGGCTTCATCGCTTTCATTGTTGGAAACTTCACTTTCTTCTTCTTCTTGAAGAGACTCCTCAATTGCTTGTATCTCCATCAAGGATAAAACTCTCTTATTAGGGCATTCAGCTTGGAAGTGTCCATAGCCTTGGCATTTAAAGCACTTTTTGTTCGAGAGGTTGGTCTTCTCCATGTTAGGCTTGTCCATAATTGGTTCCACCATTTTTTCCTTGCCTTTCTCCTTGGAAGAAGAATCAACAACATTTGTGTAAGATGGGGAACCTTTATGGAAGGTAGTTCCCTTGGTAAAAGATATGCTTTTGTTAAATAATGTCCCTTTGGAGAATGACTTGGAAACCATGGGCTTCATGGCCTTCTTTTCCTTCTCCACTTTGATAGCCAACTTACACACATCTTCAAAAGTGCAATATGGTTGCAACTCCACCATATGAGCAATGTCTTGATTCAATCCTCCAATAAATCTTGCAACGGTTTGCTCCTTTACTTCCAGCAGCTCACTCCTCATTAATAACTTCTCAAACACCCTTATGTAATGCTCTACTCCATCACTTCCTTGCTTAAGGGTGTGTAGCTTAAGGTAAAGATCTTGTTTATGGTTGTCCGAGAGGAATCTTCTCTTTATAAGCTTCTTTAGTTTCTCCCAAGATCTCACTCTCTCTTTACCATCCCTTTCCCTTTGCTTCTTAGGATTTTCCCACCACAAGGATGCATAATCCTTGAATTTCAAGATGGCAAGCTTACATTTCTTCTCATCCGAATAGCCCTTATATTCAAAAACTCTCTCTATAGCATGTAACCAATCAACAAAATCATCTGGACTCATGCTCCCTTCGAATTATGGAATTTCAATCTTTAAGCCCCTATCATCATCCTTTTCTCTCATAGGTGGCCTCTCTTGTTCTTCCTCACTTAAGTCATCATGAATTATCAATTCCTCCCTAGTATGTCTAGGAGGAGGAGGGGAAGGTCTAATATGTCTTCTTGGGTGATGTGGTTAGGTTGGGTGAGGTGGAGGAGGGGGTATTTAGCTTTGAGTGAGGGTCAAGTCTCTCATCATTTGATTCATTTGGTCCCTAATGGCCTTAAGTTCTCCTTTGACCTCTTCTTTTAGTGACATGTGGGCAAATTCCCAAGGATGAGGCTGAAGTTCTTTTATGGGACATTTTCTGGTAATGGCTAGTGGGTAAAGGCTAATGGTTATAAGTGTTTAATGGTTGGGGGGAGTATTGGTATGTGTTTAGTTTAAGAAGGGTTTTGTGTTTTCGGCAAATTAAGGTTTTGTGAACAGTAACATTATAGTGAAAAGTAAATTCTGATGGTGAATAGTAGCTCCGAGAGGTAGAAATCAGTCAACAAATCACACCAAAAACCAAGGCTCTGATACCAAATGGTGCATTTCCATCAAGACAATGCAACAACACAAACTAAATTCTGGAAGTTACTATTTATTTGGCACAACAACAATTTTTCTTCAATTTTTATCCAATCAAATGACCTCCTAATCATGCAAATTATATATCATTGGAAAAAGCATTCAAAGAGCTTTCTAACGGTATATAATGTCAACCACAACTTAATCAAAAAGGCATTCAAAACTAGCTTCAAAGTTTGCTGGCAAAAACTGTAAATTGCAAAATCACACACTGTGAACAGTACCCAAGGCATACAACGCACATTCAAATCTTCACACTTTGGATTTCAATGGCAACAAGAAAATTAACCAAGGCATAAAGGAAAGTTCCAACAACCTTGGGGTCGTCCACCACCAATCTTCCACCAAGAATGATTGGATAAAGGAAATGAGAAAAAAAAGCCAACAAGCTTTCTTCAAATTTTCATTCAAGAGCAAAACCAAAAACCTTTTGCAAATGAAGATCCACCCCTTTATACAGGAGGCATGGATGGCAATGATACAATATTTCCCACAAAAGTCAACTAAAATGGCATGAATTAAGCTAAGCCGTTCATTCTAAACCAAGCCCACACATAGTAATTAACTAAAGACAAAAGTTAGTTGCTCTTTCCTTAACTTTAGGAATGATGTTTCCTAACTAAAACAACTAAATTCTAACTTAGTTCCAATGTAACTAAAACCCAATTTTGGGCTTCTTAAAAATGATGCTTGGACGTTTGGGCCATTGATGGACTTTAAAAGTTGCACTCTTGGATCAATTGGAGCAAGCTATTCATTTGGACCTTGGGTGGATGTAATAAGACTATATGCAAAAGTGGTTTTGGGCCGAAATTGAAGGTGCAATGCTTCCTTTGGCTTGGGATTTGCTAGAACTTCATTCTTCTTGGCTTCAAAGGTTGCATGGAGACTTAAGGATGGCTTGGAACCCAAAAATGACAATAGAGCCGCGTATACATCATCCTCCCCGGTTGAGAAGGATTTGCCCTCAAATCCTTAAGATGGCTACCCTCCACTTGCTGACCATTCATAAACAACCTCTCTTTCTAGACTTCTTTTCCCTTAGTAGCTTTATGAACTTGTTGTGGACTAAGAGGAGTTAAAGTGATAGTCTTGCCATTGAATTTAAAGGAGTAAGTGTTCTTCTTGCCATCATGCTTCACTTCCCTATCAAATTGCCAAGGTCTTCCCAATAACAAGTGACAAGCATCCATAGGAATCACATCACACAAAAACTTATCATTATAATGATTGCCAATGGAGAAGGAAATAAGCACTTGCCTTGCAACTTGTAGGCTGGTTCCATTACTCAACCATTGTAGTTTGTATGGTTGAGGGTGTGACATGGTGGATAACCCAAGTTTGTCTACTAAGGTGGATGAGACCACATTTGCACAACTCCCACTATCAATAATTAAAGAACACACTTTACCTCCAATGGTGCACCTTGATTGAAAAATGTGGAGTCTTTGCTCTTCATGGGGAAGAGGCTTGGCATGCAAAGCTCTCATAATAACTAGCAACTCTCCTTCATCAGCTCCTTGTAGAATTTCTTCTTCTTCCTTGTTGGCTTCATCGCTTTCATTGTTGGAAACTTCACTTTCTTCTTCTTCTTGAAGAGACTCCTCAATTGCTTGTATCTCCATCAAGGATAAAACTCTCTTATTAGGGCATTCAGCTTGGAAGTGTCCATAGCCTTGGCATTTAAAGCACTTTTTGTTCGAGAGGTTGGTCTTCTCCATGTTAGGCTTGTCCATAATTGGTTCCACCATTTTTTCCTTGCCTTTCTCCTTGGAAGAAGAATCAACAACATTTGTGTAAGATGGGGAACCTTTATGGAAGGTAGTTCCCTTGGTAAAAGATATGCTTTTGTTAAATAATGTCCCTTTGGAGAATGACTTGGAAACCATGGGCTTCATGGCCTTCTTTTCCTTCTCCACTTTGATAGCCAACTTACACACATCTTCAAAAGTGCAATATGGTTGCAACTCCACCATATGAGCAATGTCTTGATTCAATCCTCCAATAAATCTTGCAACGGTTTGCTCCTTTACTTCCAGCAGCTCACTCCTCATTAATAACTTCTCAAACACCCTTATGTAATGCTCTACTCCATCACTTCCTTGCTTAAGGGTGTGTAGCTTAAGGTAAAGATCTTGTTTATGGTTGTCCGAGAGGAATCTTCTCTTTATAAGCTTCTTTAGTTTCTCCCAAGATCTCACTCTCTCTTTACCATCCCTTTCCCTTTGCTTCTTAGGATTTTCCCACCACAAGGATGCATAATCCTTGAATTTCAAGATGGCAAGCTTACATTTCTTCTCATCCGAATAGCCCTTATATTCAAAAACTCTCTCTATAGCATGTAACCAATCAACAAAATCATCTGGACTCATGCTCCCTTCGAATTATGGAATTTCAATCTTTAAGCCCCTATCATCATCCTTTTCTCTCATAGGTGGCCTCTCTTGTTCTTCCTCACTTAAGTCATCATGAATTATCAATTCCTCCCTAGTATGTCTAGGAGGAGGAGGGGAAGGTCTAATATGTCTTCTTGGGTGATGTGGTTGGGTTGGGTGAGGTGGAGGAGGGGGTATTTAGCTTTGAGTGAGGGTCAAGTCTCTCATCATTTGCATCATTTGATTCATTTGGTCCCTAATGGCCTTAAGTTCTCCTTTGACCTCTTCTTTTAGTGACATGTGGGCAAATTCCCAAGGATGAGGCTGAAGTTCTTTTATGGGACATTTTCTGGTAATGGCTAGTGGGTAAAGGCTAATGGTTATAAGTGTTTAATGGTTGGGGGGAGTATTGGTATGTGTTTAGTTTAAGAAGGGTTTTGTGTTTTTGGCAAATTAAGGTTTTGTGAACAGTAACATTATAGTGAAAAGTAAATTCTGATGGTGAATAGTAGCTCCGAGAGGTAGAAATCAGTCAACAAATCACACCAAAAACCAAGGCTCTGATACCAAATGGTGCATTTCCATCAAGACAATGCAACAACACAAACTAAATTCTGGAAGTTACTATTCATTTGGCACAACAACAATTTTTCTTCAATTTTTATCCAATCAAATGACCTCCTAATCATGCAAATTATATATCATTGGAAAAAGCATTCAAAGAGCTTTCTAACGGTATATAATGTCAACCACAACTTAATCAAAAAGGCATTCAAAACTAGCTTCAAAGTTTGCTGGCAAAAACTGTAAATTGCAAAATCACACACTGTGAACAGTACCCAAGGCATACAACGCACATTCAAATCTTCACACTTTGGATTTCAATGGCAACAAGAAAATTAACCAAGGCATAAAGGAAAGTTCCAACAACCTTGGGGTCGTCCACCACCAATCTTCCACCAAGAATGATTGGATAAAGGAAATGAGAAAAAAAAGCCAACAAGCTTTCTTCAAATTTTCATTCAAGAGCAAAACCAAAAACCTTTTGCAAATGAAGATCCACCCCTTTATACAGGAGGCATGGATGGCAATGATACAATATTTCCCACAAAAGTCAACTAAAATGGCATGAATTAAGCTAAGCCGTTCATTCTAAACCAAGCCCACACATAGTAATTAACTAAAGACAAAAGTTAGTTGCTCTTTCCTTAACTTTAGGAATGATGTTTCCTAACTAAAACAACTAAATTCTAACTTAGTTCCAATGTAACTAAAACCCAATTTTGGGCTTCTAAAAATGATGCTTGGACGTTTGGGCCATTGATGGACTTTAAAAGTTGCACTCTTGGATCAATTGGAGCAAGCTATTCATTTGGACCTTGGGTGGATGTAATAAGACTATATGCAAAAGTGGTTTTGGGCCGAAATTGAAGGTGCAATGCTTCCTTTGGCTTGGGATTTGCTAGAACTTCATTCTTCTTGGCTTCAAAGGTTGCATGGAGACTTAAGGATGGCTTGGAACCCAAAAATGACAATAGAGCCGCGTATACATCATCCTCCCCGGTTGAGAAGGATTTGCCCTCAAATCCTTAAGATGGCTACCCTCCACTTGCTGACCATTCATAAACAACCTCTCTTTCTAGACTTCTTTTCCCTTAGTAGCTTTATGAACTTGTTGTGGACTAAGAGGAGTTAAAGTGATAGTCTTGCCATTGAATTTAAAGGAGTAAGTGTTCTTCTTGCCATCATGCTTCACTTCCCTATCAAATTGCCAAGGTCTTCCCAATAACAAGTGACAAGCATCCATAGGAATCACATCACACAAAAACTTATCATTATAATGATTGCCAATGGAGAAGGAAATAAGCACTTGCCTTGCAACTTGTAGGCTGGTTCCATTACTCAACCATTGTAGTTTGTATGGTTGAGGGTGTGACATGGTGGATAACCCAAGTTTGTCTACTAAGGTGGATGAGACCACATTTGCACAACTCCCACTATCAATAATTAAAGAACACACTTTACCTCCAATGGTGCACCTTGATTGAAAAATGTGGAGTCTTTGCTCTTCATGGGGAAGAGGCTTGGCATGCAAAGCTCTCATAATAACTAGCAACTCTCCTTCATCAGCTCCTTGTAGAATTTCTTCTTCTTCCTTGTTGGCTTCATCGCTTTCATTGTTGGAAACTTCACTTTCTTCTTCTTCTTGAAGAGACTCCTCAATTGCTTGTATCTCCATCAAGGATAAAACTCTCTTATTAGGGCATTCAGCTTGGAAGTGTCCATAGCCTTGGCATTTAAAGCACTTTTTGTTCGAGAGGTTGGTCTTCTCCATGTTAGGCTTGTCCATAATTGGTTCCACCATTTTTTCCTTGCCTTTCTCCTTGGAAGAAGAATCAACAACATTTGTGTAAGATGGGGAACCTTTATGGAAGGTAGTTCCCTTGGTAAAAGATATGCTTTTGTTAAATAATGTCCCTTTGGAGAATGACTCGGAAACCATGGGCTTCATGGCCTTCTTTTCCTTCTCCACTTTGATAGCCAACTTACACACATCTTCAAAAGTGCAATATGGTTGCAACTCCACCATATGAGCAATGTCTTGATTCAATCCTCCAATAAATCTTGCAACGGTTTGCTCCTTTACTTCCAGCAGCTCACTCCTCATTAATAACTTCTCAAACACCCTTATGTAATGCTCTACTCCATCACTTCCTTGCTTAAGGGTGTGTAGCTTAAGGTAAAGATCTTGTTTATGGTTGTCCGAGAGGAATCTTCTCTTTATAAGCTTCTTTAGTTTCTCCCAAGATCTCACTCTCTCTTTACCATCCCTTTCCCTTTGCTTCTTAGGATTTTCCCACCACAAGGATGCATAATCCTTGAATTTCAAGATGGCAAGCTTACATTTCTTCTCATCCGAATAGCCCTTATATTCAAAAACTCTCTCTATAGCATGTAACCAATCAACAAAATCATCTGGACTCGTGCTCCCTTCGAATTATGGAATTTCAATCTTTAAGCCCCTATCATCATCCTTTTCTCTCATAGGTGGCCTCTCTTGTTCTTCCTCACTTAAGTCATCATGAATTATCAATTCCTCCCTAGTATGTCTAGGAGGAGGAGGGGAAGGTCTAATATGTCTTCTTGGGTGATGTGGTTGGGTTGGGTGAGGTGGAGGAAGGGGTATTTAGCTTTGAGTGAGGGTCAAGTCTCTCATCATTTGCATCATTTGATTCATTTGGTCCCTAATGGCCTTAAGTTCTCCTTTGACCTCTTCTTTTAGTGACATGTGGGCAAATTCCCAAGGATGAGGCTGAAGTTCTTTTATGGGACATTTTCTGGTAATGGCTAGTGGGTAAAGGCTAATGGTTATAAGTGTTTAATGGTTGGGGGGAGTATTGGTATGTGTTTAGTTTAAGAAGGGTTTTGTGTTTTTGGCAAATTAAGGTTTTGTGAACAGTAACATTATAGTGAAAAGTAAATTCTGATGGTGAATAGTAGCTCCGAGAGGTAGAAATCAGTCAACAAATCACACCAAAAACCAAGGCTCTGATACCAAATGGTGCATTTCCATCAAGACAATGCAACAACACAAACTAAATTCTGGAAGTTACTATTCATTTGGCACAACAACAATTTTTCTTCAATTTTTATCCAATCAAATGACCTCCTAATCATGCAAATTATATATCATTGGAAAAAGCATTCAAAGAGCTTTCTAACGGTATATAATGTCAACCACAACTTAATCAAAAAGGCATTCAAAACTAGCTTCAAAGTTTGCTGGCAAAAACTGTAAATTGCAAAATCACACACTGTGAACAGTACCCAAGGCATACAACGCACATTCAAATCTTCACACTTTGGATTTCAATGGCAACAAGAAAATTAACCAAGGCATAAAGGAAAGTTCCAACAACCTTGGGGTCGTCCACCACCAATCTTCCACCAAGAATGATTGGATAAAGGAAATGAGAAAAAAAAGCCAACAAGCTTTCTTCAAATTTTCATTCAAGAGCAAAACCAAAAACCTTTTGCAAATGAAGATCCACCCCTTTATACAGGAGGCATGGATGGCAATGATACAATATTTCCCACAAAAGTCAACTAAAATGGCATGAATTAAGCTAAGCCGTTCATTCTAAACCAAGCCCACACATAGTAATTAACTAAAGACAAAAGTTAGTTGCTCTTTCCTTAACTTTAGGAATGATGTTTCCTAACTAAAACAACTAAATTCTAACTTAGTTCCAATGTAACTAAAACCCAATTTTGGGCTTCTAAAAATGATGCTTGGACGTTTGGGCCATTGATGGACTTTAAAAGTTGCACTCTTGGATCAATTGGAGCAAGCTATTCATTTGGACCTTGGGTGGATGTAATAAGACTATATGCAAAAGTGGTTTTGGGCCGAAATTGAAGGTGCAATGCTTCCTTTGGCTTGGGATTTGCTAGAACTTCATTCTTCTTGGCTTCAAAGGTTGCATGGAGACTTAAGGATGGCTTGGAACCCAAAAATGACAATAGAGCCGCGTATACATCATCCTCCCCGGTTGAGAAGGATTTGCCCTCAAATCCTTAAGATGGCTACCCTCCACTTGCTGACCATTCATAAACAACCTCTCTTTCTAGACTTCTTTTCCCTTAGTAGCTTTATGAACTTGTTGTGGACTAAGAGGAGTTAAAGTGATAGTCTTGCCATTGAATTTAAAGGAGTAAGTGTTCTTCTTGCCATCATGCTTCACTTCCCTATCAAATTGCCAAGGTCTTCCCAATAACAAGTGACAAGCATCCATAGGAATCACATCACACAAAAACTTATCATTATAATGATTGCCAATGGAGAAGGAAATAAGCACTTGCCTTGCAACTTGTAGGCTGGTTCCATTACTCAACCATTGTAGTTTGTATGGTTGAGGGTGTGACATGGTGGATAACCCAAGTTTGTCTACTAAGGTGGATGAGACCACATTTGCACAACTCCCACTATCAATAATTAAAGAACACACTTTACCTCCAATGGTGCACCTTGATTGAAAAATGTGGAGTCTTTGCTCTTCATGGGGAAGAGGCTTGGCATGCAAAGCTCTCATAATAACTAGCAACTCTCCTTCATCAGCTCCTTGTAGAATTTCTTCTTCTTCCTTGTTGGCTTCATCGCTTTCATTGTTGGAAACTTCACTTTCTTCTTCTTCTTGAAGAGACTCCTCAATTGCTTGTATCTCCATCAAGGATAAAACTCTCTTATTAGGGCATTCAGCTTGGAAGTGTCCATAGCCTTGGCATTTAAAGCACTTTTTGTTCGAGAGGTTGGTCTTCTCCATGTTAGGCTTGTCCATAATTGGTTCCACCATTTTTTCCTTGCCTTTCTCCTTGGAAGAAGAATCAACAACATTTGTGTAAGATGGGGAACCTTTATGGAAGGTAGTTCCCTTGGTAAAAGATATGCTTTTGTTAAATAATGTCCCTTTGGAGAATGACTTGGAAACCATGGGCTTCATGGCCTTCTTTTCCTTCTCCACTTTGATAGCCAACTTACACACATCTTCAAAAGTGCAATATGGTTGCAACTCCACCATATGAGCAATGTCTTGATTCAATCCTCCAATAAATCTTGCAACGGTTTGCTCCTTTACTTCCAGCAGCTCACTCCTCATTAATAACTTCTCAAACACCCTTATGTAATGCTCTACTCCATCACTTCCTTGCTTAAGGGTGTGTAGCTTAAGGTAAAGATCTTGTTTATGGTTGTCCGAGAGGAATCTTCTCTTTATAAGCTTCTTTAGTTTCTCCCAAGATCTCACTCTCTCTTTACCATCCCTTTCCCTTTGCTTCTTAGGATTTTCCCACCACAAGGATGCATAATCCTTGAATTTCAAGATGGCAAGCTTACATTTCTTCTCATCCGAATAGCCCTTATATTCAAAAACTCTCTCTATAGCATGTAACCAATCAACAAAATCATCTGGACTCATGCTCCCTTCGAATTATGGAATTTCAATCTTTAAGCCCCTATCATCATCCTTTTCTCTCATAGGTGGCCTCTCTTGTTCTTCCTCACTTAAGTCATCATGAATTATCAATTCCTCCCTAGTATGTCTAGGAGGAGGAGGGGAAGGTCTAATATGTCTTCTTGGGTGATGTGGTTGGGTTGGGTGAGGTGGAGGAGGGGGTATTTAGCTTTGAGTGAGGGTCAAGTCTCTCATCATTTGCATCATTTGATTCATTTGGTCCCTAATGGCCTTAAGTTCTCCTTTGACCTCTTCTTTTAGTGACATGTGGGCAAATTCCCAAGGATGAGGCTGAAGTTCTTTTATGGGACATTTTCTGGTAATGGCTAGTGGGTAAAGGCTAATGGTTATAAGTGTTTAATGGTTGGGGGGAGTATTGGTATGTGTTTAGTTTAAGAAGGGTTTTGTGTTTTTGGCAAATTAAGGTTTTGTGAACAGTAACATTATAGTGAAAAGTAAATTCTGATGGTGAATAGTAGCTCCGAGAGGTAGAAATCAGTCAACAAATCACACCAAAAACCAAGGCTCTGATACCAAATGGTGCATTTCCATCAAGACAATGCAACAACACAAACTAAATTCTGGAAGTTACTATTCATTTGGCACAACAACAATTTTTCTTCAATTTTTATCCAATCAAATGACCTCCTAATCATGCAAATTATATATCATTGGAAAAAGCATTCAAAGAGCTTTCTAACGGTATATAATGTCAACCACAACTTAATCAAAAAGGCATTCAAAACTAGCTTCAAAGTTTGCTGGCAAAAACTGTAAATTGCAAAATCACACACTGTGAACAGTACCCAAGGCATACAACGCACATTCAAATCTTCACACTTTGGATTTCAATGGCAACAAGAAAATTAACCAAGGCATAAAGGAAAGTTCCAACAACCTTGGGGTCGTCCACCACCAATCTTCCACCAAGAATGATTGGATAAAGGAAATGAGAAAAAAAAGCCAACAAGCTTTCTTCAAATTTTCATTCAAGAGCAAAACCAAAAACCTTTTGCAAATGAAGATCCACCCCTTTATACAGGAGGCATGGATGGCAATGATACAATATTTCCCACAAAAGTCAACTAAAATGGCATGAATTAAGCTAAGCCGTTCATTCTAAACCAAGCCCACACATAGTAATTAACTAAAGACAAAAGTTAGTTGCTCTTTCCTTAACTTTAGGAATGATGTTTCCTAACTAAAACAACTAAATTCTAACTTAGTTCCAATGTAACTAAAACCCAATTTTGGGCTTCTAAAAATGATGCTTGGACGTTTGGGCCATTGATGGACTTTAAAAGTTGCACTCTTGGATCAATTGGAGCAAGCTATTCATTTGGACCTTGGGTGGATGTAATAAGACTATATGCAAAAGTGGTTTTGGGCCGAAATTGAAGGTGCAATGCTTCCTTTGGCTTGGGATTTGCTAGAACTTCATTCTTCTTGGCTTCAAAGGTTGCATGGAGACTTAAGGATGGCTTGGAACCCAAAAATGACAATAGAGCCGCGTATACATCATCCTCCCCGGTTGAGAAGGATTTGCCCTCAAATCCTTAAGATGGCTACCCTCCACTTGCTGACCATTCATAAACAACCTCTCTTTCTAGACTTCTTTTCCCTTAGTAGCTTTATGAACTTGTTGTGGACTAAGAGGAGTTAAAGTGATAGTCTTGCCATTGAATTTAAAGGAGTAAGTGTTCTTCTTGCCATCATGCTTCACTTCCCTATCAAATTGCCAAGGTCTTCCCAATAACAAGTGACAAGCATCCATAGGAATCACATCACACAAAAACTTATCATTATAATGATTGCCAATGGAGAAGGAAATAAGCACTTGCCTTGCAACTTGTAGGCTGGTTCCATTACTCAACCATTGTAGTTTGTATGGTTGAGGGTGTGACATGGTGGATAACCCAAGTTTGTCTACTAAGGTGGATGAGACCACATTTGCACAACTCCCACTATCAATAATTAAAGAACACACTTTACCTCCAATGGTGCACCTTGATTGAAAAATGTGGAGTCTTTGCTCTTCATGGGGAAGAGGCTTGGCATGCAAAGCTCTCATAATAACTAGCAACTCTCCTTCATCAGCTCCTTGTAGAATTTCTTCTTCTTCCTTGTTGGCTTCATCGCTTTCATTGTTGGAAACTTCACTTTCTTCTTCTTCTTGAAGAGACTCCTCAATTGCTTGTATCTCCATCAAGGATAAAACTCTCTTATTAGGGCATTCAGCTTGGAAGTGTCCATAGCCTTGGCATTTAAAGCACTTTTTGTTCGAGAGGTTGGTCTTCTCCATGTTAGGCTTGTCCATAATTGGTTCCACCATTTTTTCCTTGCCTTTCTCCTTGGAAGAAGAATCAACAACATTTGTGTAAGATGGGGAACCTTTATGGAAGGTAGTTCCCTTGGTAAAAGATATGCTTTTGTTAAATAATGTCCCTTTGGAGAATGACTTGGAAACCATGGGCTTCATGGCCTTCTTTTCCTTCTCCACTTTGATAGCCAACTTACACACATCTTCAAAAGTGCAATATGGTTGCAACTCCACCATATGAGCAATGTCTTGATTCAATCCTCCAATAAATCTTGCAACGGTTTGCTCCTTTACTTCCAGCAGCTCACTCCTCATTAATAACTTCTCAAACACCCTTATGTAATGCTCTACTCCATCACTTCCTTGCTTAAGGGTGTGTAGCTTAAGGTAAAGATCTTGTTTATGGTTGTCCGAGAGGAATCTTCTCTTTATAAGCTTCTTTAGTTTCTCCCAAGATCTCACTCTCTCTTTACCATCCCTTTCCCTTTGCTTCTTAGGATTTTCCCACCACAAGGATGCATAATCCTTGAATTTCAAGATGGCAAGCTTACATTTCTTCTCATCCGAATAGCCCTTATATTCAAAAACTCTCTCTATAGCATGTAACCAATCAACAAAATCATCTGGACTCATGCTCCCTTCGAATTATGGAATTTCAATCTTTAAGCCCCTATCATCATCCTTTTCTCTCATAGGTGGCCTCTCTTGTTCTTCCTCACTTAAGTCATCATGAATTATCAATTCCTCCCTAGTATGTCTAGGAGGAGGAGGGGAAGGTCTAATATGTCTTCTTGGGTGATGTGGTTGGGTTGGGTGAGGTGGAGGAGGGGGTATTTAGCTTTGAGTGAGGGTCAAGTCTCTCATCATTTGCATCATTTGATTCATTTGGTCCCTAATGGCCTTAAGTTCTCCTTTGACCTCTTCTTTTAGTGACATGTGGGCAAATTCCCAAGGATGAGGCTGAAGTTCTTTTATGGGACATTTTCTGGTAATGGCTAGTGGGTAAAGGCTAATGGTTATAAGTGTTTAATGGTTGGGGGGAGTATTGGTATGTGTTTAGTTTAAGAAGGGTTTTGTGTTTTTGGCAAATTAAGGTTTTGTGAACAGTAACATTATAGTGAAAAGTAAATTCTGATGGTGAATAGTAGCTCCGAGAGGTAGAAATCAGTCAACAAATCACACCAAAAACCAAGGCTCTGATACCAAATGGTGCATTTCCATCAAGACAATGCAACAACACAAACTAAATTCTGGAAGTTACTATTCATTTGGCACAACAACAATTTTTCTTCAATTTTTATCCAATCAAATGACCTCCTAATCATGCAAATTATATATCATTGGAAAAAGCATTCAAAGAGCTTTCTAACGGTATATAATGTCAACCACAACTTAATCAAAAAGGCATTCAAAACTAGCTTCAAAGTTTGCTGGCAAAAACTGTAAATTGCAAAATCACACACTGTGAACAGTACCCAAGGCATACAACGCACATTCAAATCTTCACACTTTGGATTTCAATGGCAACAAGAAAATTAACCAAGGCATAAAGGAAAGTTCCAACAACCTTGGGGTCGTCCACCACCAATCTTCCACCAAGAATGATTGGATAAAGGAAATGAGAAAAAAAAGCCAACAAGCTTTCTTCAAATTTTCATTCAAGAGCAAAACCAAAAACCTTTTGCAAATGAAGATCCACCCCTTTATACAGGAGGCATGGATGGCAATGATACAATATTTCCCACAAAAGTCAACTAAAATGGCATGAATTAAGCTAAGCCGTTCATTCTAAACCAAGCCCACACATAGTAATTAACTAAAGACAAAAGTTAGTTGCTCTTTCCTTAACTTTAGGAATGATGTTTCCTAACTAAAACAACTAAATTCTAACTTAGTTCCAATGTAACTAAAACCCAATTTTGGGCTTCTAAAAATGATGCTTGGACGTTTGGGCCATTGATGGACTTTAAAAGTTGCACTCTTGGATCAATTGGAGCAAGCTATTCATTTGGACCTTGGGTGGATGTAATAAGACTATATGCAAAAGTGGTTTTGGGCCGAAATTGAAGGTGCAATGCTTCCTTTGGCTTGGGATTTGCTAGAACTTCATTCTTCTTGGCTTCAAAGGTTGCATGGAGACTTAAGGATGGCTTGGAACCCAAAAATGACAATAGAGCCGCGTATACATCATCCTCCCCGGTTGAGAAGGATTTGCCCTCAAATCCTTAAGATGGCTACCCTCCACTTGCTGACCATTCATAAACAACCTCTCTTTCTAGACTTCTTTTCCCTTAGTAGCTTTATGAACTTGTTGTGGACTAAGAGGAGTTAAAGTGATAGTCTTGCCATTGAATTTAAAGGAGTAAGTGTTCTTCTTGCCATCATGCTTCACTTCCCTATCAAATTGCCAAGGTCTTCCCAATAACAAGTGACAAGCATCCATAGGAATCACATCACACAAAAACTTATCATTATAATGATTGCCAATGGAGAAGGAAATAAGCACTTGCCTTGCAACTTGTAGGCTGGTTCCATTACTCAACCATTGTAGTTTGTATGGTTGAGGGTGTGACATGGTGGATAACCCAAGTTTGTCTACTAAGGTGGATGAGACCACATTTGCACAACTCCCACTATCAATAATTAAAGAACACACTTTACCTCCAATGGTGCACCTTGATTGAAAAATGTGGAGTCTTTGCTCTTCATGGGGAAGAGGCTTGGCATGCAAAGCTCTCATAATAACTAGCAACTCTCCTTCATCAGCTCCTTGTAGAATTTCTTCTTCTTCCTTGTTGGCTTCATCGCTTTCATTGTTGGAAACTTCACTTTCTTCTTCTTCTTGAAGAGACTCCTCAATTGCTTGTATCTCCATCAAGGATAAAACTCTCTTATTAGGGCATTCAGCTTGGAAGTGTCCATAGCCTTGGCATTTAAAGCACTTTTTGTTCGAGAGGTTGGTCTTCTCCATGTTAGGCTTGTCCATAATTGGTTCCACCATTTTTTCCTTGCCTTTCTCCTTGGAAGAAGAATCAACAACATTTGTGTAAGATGGGGAACCTTTATGGAAGGTAGTTCCCTTGGTAAAAGATATGCTTTTGTTAAATAATGTCCCTTTGGAGAATGACTTGGAAACCATGGGCTTCATGGCCTTCTTTTCCTTCTCCACTTTGATAGCCAACTTACACACATCTTCAAAAGTGCAATATGGTTGCAACTCCACCATATGAGCAATGTCTTGATTCAATCCTCCAATAAATCTTGCAACGGTTTGCTCCTTTACTTCCAGCAGCTCACTCCTCATTAATAACTTCTCAAACACCCTTATGTAATGCTCTACTCCATCACTTCCTTGCTTAAGGGTGTGTAGCTTAAGGTAAAGATCTTGTTTATGGTTGTCCGAGAGGAATCTTCTCTTTATAAGCTTCTTTAGTTTCTCCCAAGATCTCACTCTCTCTTTACCATCCCTTTCCCTTTGCTTCTTAGGATTTTCCCACCACAAGGATGCATAATCCTTGAATTTCAAGATGGCAAGCTTACATTTCTTCTCATCCGAATAGCCCTTATATTCAAAAACTCTCTCTATAGCATGTAACCAATCAACAAAATCATCTGGACTCATGCTCCCTTCGAATTATGGAATTTCAATCTTTAAGCCCCTATCATCATCCTTTTCTCTCATAGGTGGCCTCTCTTGTTCTTCCTCACTTAAGTCATCATGAATTATCAATTCCTCCCTAGTATGTCTAGGAGGAGGAGGGGAAGGTCTAATATGTCTTCTTGGGTGATGTGGTTGGGTTGGGTGAGGTGGAGGAGGGGGTATTTAGCTTTGAGTGAGGGTCAAGTCTCTCATCATTTGCATCATTTGATTCATTTGGTCCCTAATGGCCTTAAGTTCTCCTTTGACCTCTTCTTTTAGTGACATGTGGGCAAATTCCCAAGGATGAGGCTGAAGTTCTTTTATGGGACATTTTCTGGTAATGGCTAGTGGGTAAAGGCTAATGGTTATAAGTGTTTAATGGTTGGGGGGAGTATTGGTATGTGTTTAGTTTAAGAAGGGTTTTGTGTTTTTGGCAAATTAAGGTTTTGTGAACAGTAACATTATAGTGAAAAGTAAATTCTGATGGTGAATAGTAGCTCCGAGAGGTAGAAATCAGTCAACAAATCACACCAAAAACCAAGGCTCTGATACCAAATGGTGCATTTCCATCAAGACAATGCAACAACACAAACTAAATTCTGGAAGTTACTATTCATTTGGCACAACAACAATTTTTCTTCAATTTTTATCCAATCAAATGACCTCCTAATCATGCAAATTATATATCATTGGAAAAAGCATTCAAAGAGCTTTCTAACGGTATATAATGTCAACCACAACTTAATCAAAAAGGCATTCAAAACTAGCTTCAAAGTTTGCTGGCAAAAACTGTAAATTGCAAAATCACACACTGTGAACAGTACCCAAGGCATACAACGCACATTCAAATCTTCACACTTTGGATTTCAATGGCAACAAGAAAATTAACCAAGGCATAAAGGAAAGTTCCAACAACCTTGGGGTCGTCCACCACCAATCTTCCACCAAGAATGATTGGATAAAGGAAATGAGAAAAAAAAGCCAACAAGCTTTCTTCAAATTTTCATTCAAGAGCAAAACCAAAAACCTTTTGCAAATGAAGATCCACCCCTTTATACAGGAGGCATGGATGGCAATGATACAATATTTCCCACAAAAGTCAACTAAAATGGCATGAATTAAGCTAAGCCGTTCATTCTAAACCAAGCCCACACATAGTAATTAACTAAAGACAAAAGTTAGTTGCTCTTTCCTTAACTTTAGGAATGATGTTTCCTAACTAAAACAACTAAATTCTAACTTAGTTCCAATGTAACTAAAACCCAATTTTGGGCTTCTAAAAATGATGCTTGGACGTTTGGGCCATTGATGGACTTTAAAAGTTGCACTCTTGGATCAATTGGAGCAAGCTATTCATTTGGACCTTGGGTGGATGTAATAAGACTATATGCAAAAGTGGTTTTGGGCCGAAATTGAAGGTGCAATGCTTCCTTTGGCTTGGGATTTGCTAGAACTTCATTCTTCTTGGCTTCAAAGGTTGCATGGAGACTTAAGGATGGCTTGGAACCCAAAAATGACAATAGAGCCGCGTATACATCATCCTCCCCGGTTGAGAAGGATTTGCCCTCAAATCCTTAAGATGGCTACCCTCCACTTGCTGACCATTCATAAACAACCTCTCTTTCTAGACTTCTTTTCCCTTAGTAGCTTTATGAACTTGTTGTGGACTAAGAGGAGTTAAAGTGATAGTCTTGCCATTGAATTTAAAGGAGTAAGTGTTCTTCTTGCCATCATGCTTCACTTCCCTATCAAATTGCCAAGGTCTTCCCAATAACAAGTGACAAGCATCCATAGGAATCACATCACACAAAAACTTATCATTATAATGATTGCCAATGGAGAAGGAAATAAGCACTTGCCTTGCAACTTGTAGGCTGGTTCCATTACTCAACCATTGTAGTTTGTATGGTTGAGGGTGTGACATGGTGGATAACCCAAGTTTGTCTACTAAGGTGGATGAGACCACATTTGCACAACTCCCACTATCAATAATTAAAGAACACACTTTACCTCCAATGGTGCACCTTGATTGAAAAATGTGGAGTCTTTGCTCTTCATGGGGAAGAGGCTTGGCATGCAAAGCTCTCATAATAACTAGCAACTCTCCTTCATCAGCTCCTTGTAGAATTTCTTCTTCTTCCTTGTTGGCTTCATCGCTTTCATTGTTGGAAACTTCACTTTCTTCTTCTTCTTGAAGAGACTCCTCAATTGCTTGTATCTCCATCAAGGATAAAACTCTCTTATTAGGGCATTCAGCTTGGAAGTGTCCATAGCCTTGGCATTTAAAGCACTTTTTGTTCGAGAGGTTGGTCTTCTCCATGTTAGGCTTGTCCATAATTGGTTCCACCATTTTTTCCTTGCCTTTCTCCTTGGAAGAAGAATCAACAACATTTGTGTAAGATGGGGAACCTTTATGGAAGGTAGTTCCCTTGGTAAAAGATATGCTTTTGTTAAATAATGTCCCTTTGGAGAATGACTTGGAAACCATGGGCTTCATGGCCTTCTTTTCCTTCTCCACTTTGATAGCCAACTTACACACATCTTCAAAAGTGCAATATGGTTGCAACTCCACCATATGAGCAATGTCTTGATTCAATCCTCCAATAAATCTTGCAACGGTTTGCTCCTTTACTTCCAGCAGCTCACTCCTCATTAATAACTTCTCAAACACCCTTATGTAATGCTCTACTCCATCACTTCCTTGCTGTAGCTTAAGGTAAAGATCTTGTTTATGGTTGTCCGAGAGGAATCTTCTCTTTATAAGCTTCTTTAGTTTCTCCCAAGATCTCACTCTCTCTTTACCATCCCTTTCCCTTTGCTTCTTAGGATTTTCCCACCACAAGGATGCATAATCCTTGAATTTCAAGATGGCAAGCTTACATTTCTTCTCATCCGAATAGCCCTTATATTCAAAAACTCTCTCTATAGCATGTAACCAATCAACAAAATCATCTGGACTCATGCTCCCTTCGAATTATGGAATTTCAATCTTTAAGCCCCTATCATCATCCTTTTCTCTCATAGGTGGCCTCTCTTGTTCTTCCTCACTTAAGTCATCATGAATTATCAATTCCTCCCTAGTATGTCTAGGAGGAGGAGGGGAAGGTCTAATATGTCTTCTTGGGTGATGTGGTTGGGTTGGGTGAGGTGGAGGAAGGGGTATTTAGCTTTGAGTGAGGGTCAAGTCTCTCATCATTTGCATCATTTGATTCATTTGGTCCCTAATGGCCTTAAGTTCTCCTTTGACCTCTTCTTTTAGTGACATGTGGGCAAATTCCCAAGGATGAGGCTGAAGTTCTTTTATGGGACATTTTCTGGTAATGGCTAGTGGGTAAAGGCTAATGGTTATAAGTGTTTAATGGTTGGGGGGAGTATTGGTATGTGTTTAGTTTAAGAAGGGTTTTGTGTTTTTGGCAAATTAAGGTTTTGTGAACAGTAACATTATAGTGAAAAGTAAATTCTGATGGTGAATAGTAGCTCCGAGAGGTAGAAATCAGTCAACAAATCACACCAAAAACCAAGGCTCTGATACCAAATGGTGCATTTCCATCAAGACAATGCAACAACACAAACTAAATTCTGGAAGTTACTATTCATTTGGCACAACAACAATTTTTCTTCAATTTTTATCCAATCAAATGACCTCCTAATCATGCAAATTATATATCATTGGAAAAAGCATTCAAAGAGCTTTCTAACGGTATATAATGTCAACCACAACTTAATCAAAAAGGCATTCAAAACTAGCTTCAAAGTTTGCTGGCAAAAACTGTAAATTGCAAAATCACACACTGTGAACAGTACCCAAGGCATACAACGCACATTCAAATCTTCACACTTTGGATTTCAATGGCAACAAGAAAATTAACCAAGGCATAAAGGAAAGTTCCAACAACCTTGGGGTCGTCCACCACCAATCTTCCACCAAGAATGATTGGATAAAGGAAATGAGAAAAAAAAGCCAACAAGCTTTCTTCAAATTTTCATTCAAGAGCAAAACCAAAAACCTTTTGCAAATGAAGATCCACCCCTTTATACAGGAGGCATGGATGGCAATGATACAATATTTCCCACAAAAGTCAACTAAAATGGCATGAATTAAGCTAAGCCGTTCATTCTAAACCAAGCCCACACATAGTAATTAACTAAAGACAAAAGTTAGTTGCTCTTTCCTTAACTTTAGGAATGATGTTTCCTAACTAAAACAACTAAATTCTAACTTAGTTCCAATGTAACTAAAACCCAATTTTGGGCTTCTAAAAATGATGCTTGGACGTTTGGGCCATTGATGGACTTTAAAAGTTGCACTCTTGGATCAATTGGAGCAAGCTATTCATTTGGACCTTGGGTGGATGTAATAAGACTATATGCAAAAGTGGTTTTGGGCCGAAATTGAAGGTGCAATGCTTCCTTTGGCTTGGGATTTGCTAGAACTTCATTCTTCTTGGCTTCAAAGGTTGCATGGAGACTTAAGGATGGCTTGGAACCCAAAAATGACAATAGAGCCGCGTATACATCATCCTCCCCGGTTGAGAAGGATTTGCCCTCAAATCCTTAAGATGGCTACCCTCCACTTGCTGACCATTCATAAACAACCTCTCTTTCTAGACTTCTTTTCCCTTAGTAGCTTTATGAACTTGTTGTGGACTAAGAGGAGTTAAAGTGATAGTCTTGCCATTGAATTTAAAGGAGTAAGTGTTCTTCTTGCCATCATGCTTCACTTCCCTATCAAATTGCCAAGGTCTTCCCAATAACAAGTGACAAGCATCCATAGGAATCACATCACACAAAAACTTATCATTATAATGATTGCCAATGGAGAAGGAAATAAGCACTTGCCTTGCAACTTGTAGGCTGGTTCCATTACTCAACCATTGTAGTTTGTATGGTTGAGGGTGTGACATGGTGGATAACCCAAGTTTGTCTACTAAGGTGGATGAGACCACATTTGCACAACTCCCACTATCAATAATTAAAGAACACACTTTACCTCCAATGGTGCACCTTGATTGAAAAATGTGGAGTCTTTGCTCTTCATGGGGAAGAGGCTTGGCATGCAAAGCTCTCATAATAACTAGCAACTCTCCTTCATCAGCTCCTTGTAGAATTTCTTCTTCTTCCTTGTTGGCTTCATCGCTTTCATTGTTGGAAACTTCACTTTCTTCTTCTTCTTGAAGAGACTCCTCAATTGCTTGTATCTCCATCAAGGATAAAACTCTCTTATTAGGGCATTCAGCTTGGAAGTGTCCATAGCCTTGGCATTTAAAGCACTTTTTGTTCGAGAGGTTGGTCTTCTCCATGTTAGGCTTGTCCATAATTGGTTCCACCATTTTTTCCTTGCCTTTCTCCTTGGAAGAAGAATCAACAACATTTGTGTAAGATGGGGAACCTTTATGGAAGGTAGTTCCCTTGGTAAAAGATATGCTTTTGTTAAATAATGTCCCTTTGGAGAATGACTTGGAAACCATGGGCTTCATGGCCTTCTTTTCCTTCTCCACTTTGATAGCCAACTTACACACATCTTCAAAAGTGCAATATGGTTGCAACTCCACCATATGAGCAATGTCTTGATTCAATCCTCCAATAAATCTTGCAACGGTTTGCTCCTTTACTTCCAGCAGCTCACTCCTCATTAATAACTTCTCAAACACCCTTATGTAATGCTCTACTCCATCACTTCCTTGCTTGCTTAAGGTAAAGATCTTGTTTATGGTTGTCCGAGAGGAATCTTCTCTTTATAAGCTTCTTTAGTTTCTCCCAAGATCTCACTCTCTCTTTACCATCCCTTTCCCTTTGCTTCTTAGGATTTTCCCACCACAAGGATGCATAATCCTTGAATTTCAAGATGGCAAGCTTACATTTCTTCTCATCCGAATAGCCCTTATATTCAAAAACTCTCTCTATAGCATGTAACCAATCAACAAAATCATCTGGACTCATGCTCCCTTCGAATTATGGAATTTCAATCTTTAAGCCCCTATCATCATCCTTTTCTCTCATAGGTGGCCTCTCTTGTTCTTCCTCACTTAAGTCATCATGAATTATCAATTCCTCCCTAGTATGTCTAGGAGGAGGAGGGGAAGGTCTAATATGTCTTCTTGGGTGATGTGGTTGGGTTGGGTGAGGTGGAGGAAGGGGTATTTAGCTTTGAGTGAGGGTCAAGTCTCTCATCATTTGCATCATTTGATTCATTTGGTCCCTAATGGCCTTAAGTTCTCCTTTGACCTCTTCTTTTAGTGACATGTGGGCAAATTCCCAAGGATGAGGCTGAAGTTCTTTTATGGGACATTTTCTGGTAATGGCTAGTGGGTAAAGGCTAATGGTTATAAGTGTTTAATGGTTGGGGGGAGTATTGGTATGTGTTTAGTTTAAGAAGGGTTTTGTGTTTTTGGCAAATTAAGGTTTTGTGAACAGTAACATTATAGTGAAAAGTAAATTCTGATGGTGAATAGTAGCTCCGAGAGGTAGAAATCAGTCAACAAATCACACCAAAAACCAAGGCTCTGATACCAAATGGTGCATTTCCATCAAGACAATGCAACAACACAAACTAAATTCTGGAAGTTACTATTCATTTGGCACAACAACAATTTTTCTTCAATTTTTATCCAATCAAATGACCTCCTAATCATGCAAATTATATATCATTGGAAAAAGCATTCAAAGAGCTTTCTAACGGTATATAATGTCAACCACAACTTAATCAAAAAGGCATTCAAAACTAGCTTCAAAGTTTGCTGGCAAAAACTGTAAATTGCAAAATCACACACTGTGAACAGTACCCAAGGCATACAACGCACATTCAAATCTTCACACTTTGGATTTCAATGGCAACAAGAAAATTAACCAAGGCATAAAGGAAAGTTCCAACAACCTTGGGGTCGTCCACCACCAATCTTCCACCAAGAATGATTGGATAAAGGAAATGAGAAAAAAAAGCCAACAAGCTTTCTTCAAATTTTCATTCAAGAGCAAAACCAAAAACCTTTTGCAAATGAAGATCCACCCCTTTATACAGGAGGCATGGATGGCAATGATACAATATTTCCCACAAAAGTCAACTAAAATGGCATGAATTAAGCTAAGCCGTTCATTCTAAACCAAGCCCACACATAGTAATTAACTAAAGACAAAAGTTAGTTGCTCTTTCCTTAACTTTAGGAATGATGTTTCCTAACTAAAACAACTAAATTCTAACTTAGTTCCAATGTAACTAAAACCCAATTTTGGGCTTCTAAAAATGATGCTTGGACGTTTGGGCCATTGATGGACTTTAAAAGTTGCACTCTTGGATCAATTGGAGCAAGCTATTCATTTGGACCTTGGGTGGATGTAATAAGACTATATGCAAAAGTGGTTTTGGGCCGAAATTGAAGGTGCAATGCTTCCTTTGGCTTGGGATTTGCTAGAACTTCATTCTTCTTGGCTTCAAAGGTTGCATGGAGACTTAAGGATGGCTTGGAACCCAAAAATGACAATAGAGCCGCGTATACATCATCCTCCCCGGTTGAGAAGGATTTGCCCTCAAATCCTTAAGATGGCTACCCTCCACTTGCTGACCATTCATAAACAACCTCTCTTTCTAGACTTCTTTTCCCTTAGTAGCTTTATGAACTTGTTGTGGACTAAGAGGAGTTAAAGTGATAGTCTTGCCATTGAATTTAAAGGAGTAAGTGTTCTTCTTGCCATCATGCTTCACTTCCCTATCAAATTGCCAAGGTCTTCCCAATAACAAGTGACAAGCATCCATAGGAATCACATCACACAAAAACTTATCATTATAATGATTGCCAATGGAGAAGGAAATAAGCACTTGCCTTGCAACTTGTAGGCTGGTTCCATTACTCAACCATTGTAGTTTGTATGGTTGAGGGTGTGACATGGTGGATAACCCAAGTTTGTCTACTAAGGTGGATGAGACCACATTTGCACAACTCCCACTATCAATAATTAAAGAACACACTTTACCTCCAATGGTGCACCTTGATTGAAAAATGTGGAGTCTTTGCTCTTCATGGGGAAGAGGCTTGGCATGCAAAGCTCTCATAATAACTAGCAACTCTCCTTCATCAGCTCCTTGTAGAATTTCTTCTTCTTCCTTGTTGGCTTCATCGCTTTCATTGTTGGAAACTTCACTTTCTTCTTCTTCTTGAAGAGACTCCTCAATTGCTTGTATCTCCATCAAGGATAAAACTCTCTTATTAGGGCATTCAGCTTGGAAGTGCCCATAGCCTTGGCATTTAAAGCACTTTTTGTTCGAGAGGTTGGTCTTCTCCATGTTAGGCTTGTCCATAATTGGTTCCACCATTTTTTCCTTGCCTTTCTCCTTGGAAGAAGAATCAACAACATTTGTGTAAGATGGGGAACCTTTATGGAAGGTAGTTCCCTTGGTAAAAGATATGCTTTTGTTAAATAATGTCCCTTTGGAGAATGACTTGGAAACCATGGGCTTCATGGCCTTCTTTTCCTTCTCCACTTTGATAGCCAACTTACACACATCTTCAAAAGTGCAATATGGTTGCAACTCCACCATATGAGCAATGTCTTGATTCAATCCTCCAATAAATCTTGCAACGGTTTGCTCCTTTACTTCCAGCAGCTCACTCCTCATTAATAACTTCTCAAACACCCTTATGTAATGCTCTACTCCATCACTTCCTTGCTTAAGGTAAAGATCTTGTTTATGGTTGTCCGAGAGGAATCTTCTCTTTATAAGCTTCTTTAGTTTCTCCCAAGATCTCACTCTCTCTTTACCATCCCTTTCCCTTTGCTTCTTAGGATTTTCCCACCACAAGGATGCATAATCCTTGAATTTCAAGATGGCAAGCTTACATTTCTTCTCATCCGAATAGCCCTTATATTCAAAAACTCTCTCTATAGCATGTAACCAATCAACAAAATCATCTGGACTCATGCTCCCTTCGAATTATGGAATTTCAATCTTTAAGCCCCTATCATCATCCTTTTCTCTCATAGGTGGCCTCTCTTGTTCTTCCTCACTTAAGTCATCATGAATTATCAATTCCTCCCTAGTATGTCTAGGAGGAGGAGGGGAAGGTCTAATATGTCTTCTTGGGTGATGTGGTTGGGTTGGGTGAGGTGGAGGAAGGGGTATTTAGCTTTGAGTGAGGGTCAAGTCTCTCATCATTTGCATCATTTGATTCATTTGGTCCCTAATGGCCTTAAGTTCTCCTTTGACCTCTTCTTTTAGTGACATGTGGGCAAATTCCCAAGGATGAGGCTGAAGTTCTTTTATGGGACGTTTTCTGGTAATGGCTAGTGGGTAAAGGCTAATGGTTATAAGTGTTTAATGGTTGGGGGGAGTATTGGTATGTGTTTAGTTTAAGAAGGGTTTTGTGTTTTTGGCAAATTAAGGTTTTGTGAACAGTAACATTATAGTGAAAAGTAAATTCTGATGGTGAATAGTAGCTCCGAGAGGTAGAAATCAGTCAACAAATCACACCAAAAACCAAGGCTCTGATACCAAATGGTGCATTTCCATCAAGACAATGCAACAACACAAACTAAATTCTGGAAGTTACTATTCATTTGGCACAACAACAATTTTTCTTCAATTTTTATCCAATCAAATGACCTCCTAATCATGCAAATTATATATCATTGGAAAAAGCATTCAAAGAGCTTTCTAACGGTATATAATGTCAACCACAACTTAATCAAAAAGGCATTCAAAACTAGCTTCAAAGTTTGCTGGCAAAAACTGTAAATTGCAAAATCACACACTGTGAACAGTACCCAAGGCATACAACGCACATTCAAATCTTCACACTTTGGATTTCAATGGCAACAAGAAAATTAACCAAGGCATAAAGGAAAGTTCCAACAACCTTGGGGTCGTCCACCACCAATCTTCCACCAAGAATGATTGGATAAAGGAAATGAGAAAAAAAAGCCAACAAGCTTTCTTCAAATTTTCATTCAAGAGCAAAACCAAAAACCTTTTGCAAATGAAGATCCACCCCTTTATACAGGAGGCATGGATGGCAATGATACAATATTTCCCACAAAAGTCAACTAAAATGGCATGAATTAAGCTAAGCCGTTCATTCTAAACCAAGCCCACACATAGTAATTAACTAAAGACAAAAGTTAGTTGCTCTTTCCTTAACTTTAGGAATGATGTTTCCTAACTAAAACAACTAAATTCTAACTTAGTTCCAATGTAACTAAAACCCAATTTTGGGCTTCTAAAAATGATGCTTGGACGTTTGGGCCATTGATGGACTTTAAAAGTTGCACTCTTGGATCAATTGGAGCAAGCTATTCATTTGGACCTTGGGTGGATGTAATAAGACTATATGCAAAAGTGGTTTTGGGCCGAAATTGAAGGTGCAATGCTTCCTTTGGCTTGGGATTTGCTAGAACTTCATTCTTCTTGGCTTCAAAGGTTGCATGGAGACTTAAGGATGGCTTGGAACCCAAAAATGACAATAGAGCCGCGTATACATCATCCTCCCCGGTTGAGAAGGATTTGCCCTCAAATCCTTAAGATGGCTACCCTCCACTTGCTGACCATTCATAAACAACCTCTCTTTCTAGACTTCTTTTCCCTTAGTAGCTTTATGAACTTGTTGTGGACTAAGAGGAGTTAAAGTGATAGTCTTGCCATTGAATTTAAAGGAGTAAGTGTTCTTCTTGCCATCATGCTTCACTTCCCTATCAAATTGCCAAGGTCTTCCCAATAACAAGTGACAAGCATCCATAGGAATCACATCACACAAAAACTTATCATTATAATGATTGCCAATGGAGAAGGAAATAAGCACTTGCCTTGCAACTTGTAGGCTGGTTCCATTACTCAACCATTGTAGTTTGTATGGTTGAGGGTGTGACATGGTGGATAACCCAAGTTTGTCTACTAAGGTGGATGAGACCACATTTGCACAACTCCCACTATCAATAATTAAAGAACACACTTTACCTCCAATGGTGCACCTTGATTGAAAAATGTGGAGTCTTTGCTCTTCATGGGGAAGAGGCTTGGCATGCAAAGCTCTCATAATAACTAGCAACTCTCCTTCATCAGCTCCTTGTAGAATTTCTTCTTCTTCCTTGTTGGCTTCATCGCTTTCATTGTTGGAAACATCACTTTCATCTTCTTCTTGAAGAGACTCCTCAATTGCTTGTATCTCCATCAAGGATAAAACTCTCTTATTAGGGCATTCAGCTTGGAAGTGCCCATAGCCTTGGCATTTAAAGCACTTTTTGTTCGAGAGGTTGGTCTTCTCCATGTTAGGCTTGTCCATAATTGGTTCCACCATTTTTTCCTTGCCTTTCTCCTTGGAAGAAGAATCAACAACATTTGTGTAAGATGGGGAACTTTTATGGAAGGTAGTTCCCTTGGTAAAAGATATGCTTTTGTTAAATAATGTCCCTTTGGAGAATGACTTGGAAACCATGGGCTTCATGGCCTTCTTTTCCTTCTCCACTTTCATAGCCAACTTACACACATCTTCAAAAGTGCAATATGGTTGCAACTCCACCATATGAGCAATGTCTTGATTCAATCCTCCAATAAATCTTGCAACGGTTTGCTCCTTTACTTCCAGCAGCTCACTCCTCATTAATAACTTCTCAAACACCCTTATGTAATGCTCTACTCCATCACTTCCTTGCTTAAGGTAAAGATCTTGTTTATGGTTGTCCGAGAGGAATCTTCTCTTTATAAGCTTCTTTAGTTTCTCCCAAGATCTCACTCTCTCTTTACCATCCCTTTCCCTTTGCTTCTTAGGATTTTCCCACCACAAGGATGCATAATCCTTGAATTTCAAGATGGCA
This sequence comes from Mangifera indica, assembly GCF_011075055.1. NCBI lineage: Eukaryota > Viridiplantae > Streptophyta > Magnoliopsida > Sapindales > Anacardiaceae > Mangifera > Mangifera indica. Next base: position 32,646 of record NW_025401201.1, on the reverse strand, counting down.
AGCTTACATTTCTTCTCATCCGAATAGCCCTTATATTCAAAAACTCTCTCTATAGCATGTAACCAATCAACAAAATCATCTGGACTCATGCTCCCTTCGAATTATGGAATTTCAATCTTTAAGCCCCTATCATCATCCTTTTCTCTCATAGGTGGCCTCTCTTGTTCTTCCTCACTTAAGTCATCACGAATTATCAATTCCTCCCTAGTATGTCTAGGAGGAGGAGGGGAAGGTCTAATATGTCTTCTTGGGTGATGTGGTTGGGTTGGGTGAGGTGGAGGAAGGGGTATTTAGCTTTGAGTGAGGGTCAAGTCTCTCATCATTTGCATCATTTGATTCATTTGGTCCCTAATGGCCTTAAGTTCTCCTTTGACCTCTTCTTTTAGTGACATGTGGGCAAATTCCCAAGGATGAGGCTGAAGTTCTTTTATGGGACGTTTTCTGGTAATGGCTAGTGGGTAAAGGCTAATGGTTATAAGTGTTTAATGGTTGGGGGGAGTATTGGTATGTGTTTAGTTTAAGAAGGGTTTTGTGTTTTTGGCAAATTAAGGTTTTGTGAACAGTAACATTGTAGTGAAAAGTAAATTCTGATGGTGAATAGTAGCTCCGAGAGGTAGAAATCAGTAAACAAATCACACCAAAAACCAAGGCTCTGATACCAAATGGTGCATTTCCATCAAGACAATGCAACAACACAAACTAAATTCTGGAAGTTACTATTCATTTGGCACAACAACAATTTTTCTTCAATTTTTATCCAATCAAATGACCTCCTAATCATGCAAATTATATATCATTGGAAAAAGCATTCAAAGAGCTTTCTAACGGTATATAATTTCAACCACAACTTAATCAAAAAGGCATTCAAAACTAGCTTCAAAGTTTGCTGGCAAAAACTGTAAATTGCAAAATCACACACTGTGAACAGTACCCAAGGCATACAACGCACATTCAAATCTTCACACTTTGGATTTCAATGGCAACAAGAAAATTAACCAAGGCATAAAGGAAAGTTCCAACAACCTTGGGGTCGTCCACCACCAATCTTCCACCAAGAATGATTGGATAAAGGAAATGAGAAAAAAAAGCCAACAAGCTTTCTTCAAATTTTCATTCAAGAGCAAAACCAAAAACCTTTTGCAAATGAAGATCCACCCCTTTATACAGGAGGCATGGATGGCAATGATACAATATTTCCCACAAAAGTCAACTAAAATGGCATGAATTAAGCTAAGCCGTTCATTCTAAACCAAGCCCACACATAGTAATTAACTAAAGACAAAAGTTAGTTGCTCTTTCCTTAACTTTAGGAATGATGTTTCCTAACTAAAACAACTAAATTCTAACTTAGTTCCAATGTAACTAAAACCCAATTTTGGGCTTCTAAAAATGATGCTTGGACGTTTGGGCCATTGATGGACTTTAAAAGTTGCACTCTTGGATCAATTGGAGCAAGCTATTCATTTGGACCTTGGGTGGATGTAATAAGACTATATGCAAAAGTGGTTTTGGGCCGAAATTGAAGGTGCAATGCTTCCTTTGGCTTGGGATTTGCTAGAACTTCATTCTTCTTGGCTTCAAAGGTTGCATGGAGACTTAAGGATGGCTTGGAACCCAAAAATGACAATAGAGCCGCGTATACATCATCCTCCCCGGTTGAGAAGGATTTGCCCTCAAATCCTTAAGATGGCTACCCTCCACTTGCTGACCATTCATAAACAACCTCTCTTTCTAGACTTCTTTTCCCTTAGTAGCTTTATGAACTTGTTGTGGACTAAGAGGAGTTAAAGTGATAGTCTTGCCATTGAATTTAAAGGAGTAAGTGTTCTTCTTGCCATCATGCTTCACTTCCCTATCAAATTGCCAAGGTCTTCCCAATAACAAGTGACAAGCATCCATAGGAATCACATCACACAAAAACTTATCATTATAATGATTGCCAATGGAGAAGGAAATAAGCACTTGCCTTGCAACTTGTAGGCTGGTTCCATTACTCAACCATTGTAGTTTGTATGGTTGAGGGTGTGACATGGTGGATAACCCAAGTTTGTCTACTAAGGTGGATGAGACCACATTTGCACAACTCCCACTATCAATAATTAAAGAACACACTTTACCTCCAATGGTGCACCTTGATTGAAAAATGTGGAGTCTTTGCTCTTCATGGGGAAGAGGCTTGGCATGCAAAGCTCTCATAATAACTAGCAACTCTCCTTCATCAGCTCCTTGTAGAATTTCTTCTTCTTCCTTGTTGGCTTCATCGCTTTCATTGTTGGAAACTTCACTTTCTTCTTCTTCTTGAAGAGACTCCTCAATTGCTTGTATCTCCATCAAGGATAAAACTCTCTTATTAGGGCATTCAGCTTGGAAGTGCCCATAGCCTTGGCATTTAAAGCACTTTTTGTTCGAGAGGTTGGTCTTCTCCATGTTAGGCTTGTCCATAATTGGTTCCACCATTTTTTCCTTGCCTTTCTCCTTGGAAGAAGAATCAACAACATTTGTGTAAGATGGGGAACCTTTATGGAAGGTAGTTCCCTTGGTAAAAGATATGCTTTTGTTAAATAATGTCCCTTTGGAGAATGACTTGGAAACCATGGGCTTCATGGCCTTCTTTTCCTTCTCCACTTTGATAGCCAACTTACACACATCTTCAAAAGTGCAATATGGTTGCAACTCCACCATATGAGCAATGTCTTGATTCAATCCTCCAATAAATCTTGCAACGGTTTGCTCCTTTACTTCCAGCAGCTCACTCCTCATTAATAACTTCTCAAACACCCTTATGTAATGCTCTACTCCATCACTTCCTTGCTTAAGGTAAAGATCTTGTTTATGGTTGTCCGAGAGGAATCTTCTCTTTATAAGCTTCTTTAGTTTCTCCCAAGATCTCACTCTCTCTTTACCATCCCTTTCCCTTTGCTTCTTAGGATTTTCCCACCACAAGGATGCATAATCCTTGAATTTCAAGATGGCAAGCTTACATTTCTTCTCATCCGAATAGCCCTTATATTCAAAAACTCTCTCTATAGCATGTAACCAATCAACAAAATCATCTGGACTCATGCTCCCTTCGAATTATGGAATTTCAATCTTTAAGCCCCTATCATCATCCTTTTCTCTCATAGGTGGCCTCTCTTGTTCTTCCTCACTTAAGTCATCATGAATTATCAATTCCTCCCTAGTATGTCTAGGAGGAGGAGGGGAAGGTCTAATATGTCTTCTTGGGTGATGTGGTTGGGTTGGGTGAGGTGGAGGAAGGGGTATTTAGCTTTGAGTGAGGGTCAAGTCTCTCATCATTTGCATCATTTGATTCATTTGGTCCCTAATGGCCTTAAGTTCTCCTTTGACCTCTTCTTTTAGTGACATGTGGGCAAATTCCCAAGGATGAGGCTGAAGTTCTTTTATGGGACGTTTTCTGGTAATGGCTAGTGGGTAAAGGCTAATGGTTATAAGTGTTTAATGGTTGGGGGGAGTATTGGTATGTGTTTAGTTTAAGAAGGGTTTTGTGTTTTTGGCAAATTAAGGTTTTGTGAACAGTAACATTATAGTGAAAAGTAAATTCTGATGGTGAATAGTAGCTCCGAGAGGTAGAAATCAGTCAACAAATCACACCAAAAACCAAGGCTCTGATACCAAATGGTGCATTTCCATCAAGACAATGCAACAACACAAACTAAATTCTGGAAGTTACTATTCATTTGGCACAACAACAATTTTTCTTCAATTTTTATCCAATCAAATGACCTCCTAATCATGCAAATTATATATCATTGGAAAAAGCATTCAAAGAGCTTTCTAACGGTATATAATGTCAACCACAACTTAATCAAAAAGGCATTCAAAACTAGCTTCAAAGTTTGCTGGCAAAAACTGTAAATTGCAAAATCACACACTGTGAACAGTACCCAAGGCATACAACGCACATTCAAATCTTCACACTTTGGATTTCAATGGCAACAAGAAAATTAACCAAGGCATAAAGGAAAGTTCCAACAACCTTGGGGTCGTCCACCACCAATCTTCCACCAAGAATGATTGGATAAAGGAAATGAGAAAAAAAAGCCAACAAGCTTTCTTCAAATTTTCATTCAAGAGCAAAACCAAAAACCTTTTGCAAATGAAGATCCACCCCTTTATACAGGAGGCATGGATGGCAATGATACAATATTTCCCACAAAAGTCAACTAAAATGGCATGAATTAAGCTAAGCCGTTCATTCTAAACCAAGCCCACACATAGTAATTAACTAAAGACAAAAGTTAGTTGCTCTTTCCTTAACTTTAGGAATGATGTTTCCTAACTAAAACAACTAAATTCTAACTTAGTTCCAATGTAACTAAAACCCAATTTTGGGCTTCTAAAAATGATGCTTGGACGTTTGGGCCATTGATGGACTTTAAAAGTTGCACTCTTGGATCAATTGGAGCAAGCTATTCATTTGGACCTTGGGTGGATGTAATAAGACTATATGCAAAAGTGGTTTTGGGCCGAAATTGAAGGTGCAATGCTTCCTTTGGCTTGGGATTTGCTAGAACTTCATTCTTCTTGGCTTCAAAGGTTGCATGGAGACTTAAGGATGGCTTGGAACCCAAAAATGACAATAGAGCCGCGTATACATCATCCTCCCCGGTTGAGAAGGATTTGCCCTCAAATCCTTAAGATGGCTACCCTCCACTTGCTGACCATTCATAAACAACCTCTCTTTCTAGACTTCTTTTCCCTTAGTAGCTTTATGAACTTGTTGTGGACTAAGAGGAGTTAAAGTGATAGTCTTGCCATTGAATTTAAAGGAGTAAGTGTTCTTCTTGCCATCATGCTTCACTTCCCTATCAAATTGCCAAGGTCTTCCCAATAACAAGTGACAAGCATCCATAGGAATCACATCACACAAAAACTTATCATTATAATGATTGCCAATGGAGAAGGAAATAAGCACTTGCCTTGCAACTTGTAGGCTGGTTCCATTACTCAACCATTGTAGTTTGTATGGTTGAGGGTGTGACATGGTGGATAACCCAAGTTTGTCTACTAAGGTGGATGAGACCACATTTGCACAACTCCCACTATCAATAATTAAAGAACACACTTTACCTCCAATGGTGCACCTTGATTGAAAAATGTGGAGTCTTTGCTCTTCATGGGGAAGAGGCTTGGCATGCAAAGCTCTCATAATAACTAGCAACTCTCCTTCATCAGCTCCTTGTAGAATTTCTTCTTCTTCCTTGTTGGCTTCATCGCTTTCATTGTTGGAAACTTCACTTTCTTCTTCTTCTTGAAGAGACTCCTCAATTGCTTGTATCTCCATCAAGGATAAAACTCTCTTATTAGGGCATTCAGCTTGGAAGTGCCCATAGCCTTGGCATTTAAAGCACTTTTTGTTCGAGAGGTTGGTCTTCTCCATGTTAGGCTTGTCCATAATTGGTTCCACCATTTTTTCCTTGCCTTTCTCCTTGGAAGAAGAATCAACAACATTTGTGTAAGATGGGGAACCTTTATGGAAGGTAGTTCCCTTGGTAAAAGATATGCTTTTGTTAAATAATGTCCCTTTGGAGAATGACTTGGAAACCATGGGCTTCATGGCCTTCTTTTCCTTCTCCACTTTGATAGCCAACTTACACACATCTTCAAAAGTGCAATATGGTTGCAACTCCACCATATGAGCAATGTCTTGATTCAATCCTCCAATAAATCTTGCAACGGTTTGCTCCTTTACTTCCAGCAGCTCACTCCTCATTAATAACTTCTCAAACACCCTTATGTAATGCTCTACTCCATCACTTCCTTGCTTAAGGTAAAGATCTTGTTTATGGTTGTCCGAGAGGAATCTTCTCTTTATAAGCTTCTTTAGTTTCTCCCAAGATCTCACTCTCTCTTTACCATCCCTTTCCCTTTGCTTCTTAGGATTTTCCCACCACAAGGATGCATAATCCTTGAATTTCAAGATGGCAAGCTTACATTTCTTCTCATCCGAATAGCCCTTATATTCAAAAACTCTCTCTATAGCATGTAACCAATCAACAAAATCATCTGGACTCATGCTCCCTTCGAATTATGGAATTTCAATCTTTAAGCCCCTATCATCATCCTTTTCTCTCATAGGTGGCCTCTCTTGTTCTTCCTCACTTAAGTCATCATGAATTATCAATTCCTCCCTAGTATGTCTAGGAGGAGGAGGGGAAGGTCTAATATGTCTTCTTGGGTGATGTGGTTGGGTTGGGTGAGGTGGAGGAAGGGGTATTTAGCTTTGAGTGAGGGTCAAGTCTCTCATCATTTGCATCATTTGATTCATTTGGTCCCTAATGGCCTTAAGTTCTCCTTTGACCTCTTCTTTTAGTGACATGTGGGCAAATTCCCAAGGATGAGGCTGAAGTTCTTTTATGGGACGTTTTCTGGTAATGGCTAGTGGGTAAAGGCTAATGGTTATAAGTGTTTAATGGTTGGGGGGAGTATTGGTATGTGTTTAGTTTAAGAAGGGTTTTGTGTTTTTGGCAAATTAAGGTTTTGTGAACAGTAACATTATAGTGAAAAGTAAATTCTGATGGTGAATAGTAGCTCCGAGAGGTCAACAAATCACACCAAAAACCAAGGCTCTGATACCAAATGGTGCATTTCCATCAAGACAATGCAACAACACAAACTAAATTCTGGAAGTTACTATTCATTTGGCACAACAACAATTTTTCTTCAATTTTTATCCAATCAAATGACCTCCTAATCATGCAAATTATATATCATTGGAAAAAGCATTCAAAGAGCTTTCTAACGGTATATAATGTCAACCACAACTTAATCAAAAAGGCATTCAAAACTAGCTTCAAAGTTTGCTGGCAAAAACTGTAAATTGCAAAATCACACACTGTGAACAGTACCCAAGGCATACAACGCACATTCAAATCTTCACACTTTGGATTTCAATGGCAACAAGAAAATTAACCAAGGCATAAAGGAAAGTTCCAACAACCTTGGGGTCGTCCACCACCAATCTTCCACCAAGAATGATTGGATAAAGGAAATGAGAAAAAAAAGCCAACAAGCTTTCTTCAAATTTTCATTCAAGAGCAAAACCAAAAACCTTTTGCAAATGAAGATCCACCCCTTTATACAGGAGGCATGGATGGCAATGATACAATATTTCCCACAAAAGTCAACTAAAATGGCATGAATTAAGCTAAGCCGTTCATTCTAAACCAAGCCCACACATAGTAATTAACTAAAGACAAAAGTTAGTTGCTCTTTCCTTAACTTTAGGAATGATGTTTCCTAACTAAAACAACTAAATTCTAACTTAGTTCCAATGTAACTAAAACCCAATTTTGGGCTTCTAAAAATGATGCTTGGACGTTTGGGCCATTGATGGACTTTAAAAGTTGCACTCTTGGATCAATTGGAGCAAGCTATTCATTTGGACCTTGGGTGGATGTAATAAGACTATATGCAAAAGTGGTTTTGGGCCGAAATTGAAGGTGCAATGCTTCCTTTGGCTTGGGATTTGCTAGAACTTCATTCTTCTTGGCTTCAAAGGTTGCATGGAGACTTAAGGATGGCTTGGAACCCAAAAATGACAATAGAGCCGCGTATACATCATCCTCCCCGGTTGAGAAGGATTTGCCCTCAAATCCTTAAGATGGCTACCCTCCACTTGCTGACCATTCATAAACAACCTCTCTTTCTAGACTTCTTTTCCCTTAGTAGCTTTATGAACTTGTTGTGGACTAAGAGGAGTTAAAGTGATAGTCTTGCCATTGAATTTAAAGGAGTAAGTGTTCTTCTTGCCATCATGCTTCACTTCCCTATCAAATTGCCAAGGTCTTCCCAATAACAAGTGACAAGCATCCATAGGAATCACATCACACAAAAACTTATCATTATAATGATTGCCAATGGAGAAGGAAATAAGCACTTGCCTTGCAACTTGTAGGCTGGTTCCATTACTCAACCATTGTAGTTTGTATGGTTGAGGGTGTGACATGGTGGATAACCCAAGTTTGTCTACTAAGGTGGATGAGACCACATTTGCACAACTCCCACTATCAATAATTAAAGAACACACTTTACCTCCAATGGTGCACCTTGATTGAAAAATGTGGAGTCTTTGCTCTTCATGGGGAAGAGGCTTGGCATGCAAAGCTCTCATAATAACTAGCAACTCTCCTTCATCAGCTCCTTGTAGAATTTCTTCTTCTTCCTTGTTGGCTTCATCGCTTTCATTGTTGGAAACTTCACTTTCTTCTTCTTCTTGAAGAGACTCCTCAATTGCTTGTATCTCCATCAAGGATAAAACTCTCTTATTAGGGCATTCAGCTTGGAAGTGCCCATAGCCTTGGCATTTAAAGCACTTTTTGTTCGAGAGGTTGGTCTTCTCCATGTTAGGCTTGTCCATAATTGGTTCCACCATTTTTTCCTTGCCTTTCTCCTTGGAAGAAGAATCAACAACATTTGTGTAAGATGGGGAACCTTTATGGAAGGTAGTTCCCTTGGTAAAAGATATGCTTTTGTTAAATAATGTCCCTTTGGAGAATGACTTGGAAACCATGGGCTTCATGGCCTTCTTTTCCTTCTCCACTTTGATAGCCAACTTACACACATCTTCAAAAGTGCAATATGGTTGCAACTCCACCATATGAGCAATGTCTTGATTCAATCCTTCAATAAATCTTGCAACGGTTTGCTCCTTTACTTCCAGCAGCTCACTCCTCATTAATAACTTCTCAAACACCCTTATGTAATGCTCTACTCCATCACTTCCTTGCTTAAGGTAAAGATCTTGTTTATGGTTGTCCGAGAGGAATCTTCTCTTTATAAGCTTCTTTAGTTTCTCCCAAGATCTCACTCTCTCTTTACCATCCCTTTCCCTTTGCTTCTTAGGATTTTCCCACCACAAGGATGCATAATCCTTGAATTTCAAGATGGCAAGCTTACATTTCTTCTCATCCGAATAGCCCTTATATTCAAAAACTCTCTCTATAGCATGTAACCAATCAACAAAATCATCTGGACTCATGCTCCCTTCGAATTATGGAATTTCAATCTTTAAGCCCCTATCATCATCCTTTTCTCTCATAGGTGGCCTCTCTTGTTCTTCCTCACTTAAGTCATCATGAATTATCAATTCCTCCCTAGTATGTCTAGGAGGAGGAAGGGAAGGTCTAATATGTCTTCTTGGGTGATGTGGTTGGGTTGGGTGAGGTGGAGGAAGGGGTATTTAGCTTTGAGTGAGGGTCAAGTCTCTCATCATTTGCATCATTTGATTCATTTGGTCCCTAATGGCCTTAAGTTCTCCTTTGACCTCTTCTTTTAGTGACATGTGGGTAAATTCCCAAGGATGAGGCTGAAGTTCTTTTATGGGACGTTTTCTGGTAATGGCTAGTGGGTAAAGGCTAATGGTTATAAGTGTTTAATGGTTGGGGGGAGTATTGGTATGTGTTTAGTTTAAGAAGGATTTTGTGTTTTTGGCAAATTAAGGTTTTGTGAACAGTAACATTGTAGTGAAAAGTAAATTCTGATGGTGAATAGTAGCTCCGAGAGGTACAAATCACACCAAAAACCAAGGCTCTGATACCAAATGGTGCATTTCCATCAAGACAATGCAACAACACAAACTAAATTCTGGAAGTTACTATTCATTTGGCACAACAACAATTTTTCTTCAATTTTTATCCAATCAAATGACCTCCTAATCATGCAAATTATATATCATTGGAAAAAGCATTCAAAGAGCTTTCTAACGGTATATAATGTCAACCACAACTTAATCAAAAAGGCATTCAAAACTAGCTTCAAAGTTTGCTGGCAAAAACTGTAAATTGCAAAATCACACACTGTGAACAGTACCCAAGGCATACAACGCACATTCAAATCTTCACACTTTGGATTTCAATGGCAACAAGAAAATTAACCAAGGCATAAAGGAAAGTTCCAACAACCTTGGGGTCGTCCACCACCAATCTTCCACCAAGAATGATTGGATAAAGGAAATGAGAAAAAAAAGCCAACAAGCTTTCTTCAAATTTTCATTCAAGAGCAAAACCAAAAACCTTTTGCAAATGAAGATCCACCCCTTTATACAGGAGGCATGGATGGCAATGATACAATATTTCCCACAAAAGTCAACTAAAATGGCATGAATTAAGCTAAGTCGTTCATTCTAAACCAAGCCCACACATAGTAATTAACTAAAGACAAAAGTTAGTTGCTCTTTCCTTAACTTTAGGAATGATGTTTCCTAACTAAAACAACTAAATTCTAACTTAGTTCCAATGTAACTAAAACCCAATTTTGGGCTTCTAAAAATGATGCTTGGACGTTTGGGCCATTGATGGACTTTAAAAGTTACACTCTTGGATCAATTGGAGCAAGCTATTCATTTGGACCTTGGGTGGATGTAATAAGACTATATGCAAAAGTGGTTTTGGGCCGAAATTGAAGGTGCAATGCTTCCTTTGGCTTGGGATTTGCTAGAACTTCATTCTTCTTGGCTTCAAAGGTTGCATGGAGACTTAAGGATGGCTTGGAACCCAAAAATGACAATAGAGCCGTGTATACATCATCCTCCCCGGTTGAGAAGGATTTGCCCTCAAATCCTTAAGATGGCTACCAAATCAGATATTAGAAATCTGATGGACAACACTCAGCAAACCACGGTACAAGATTATATGACAATAGAGGGCATAAATTTATGGGTTTATGATGGACTTCATAAGAAGGGGCGTCGGTTTACTCTCAGAGTTTCTTCTTCTAAGGGACGCAATTTGTAAACGTAAGACAGAAACAAACTGTTACTGTTGGTGAGTACTGCCGCTACTCCTGCTATTGAGATTTTGTCCTAACCAAGAGACCCACTTAAAATAGAATTTGTAATTAAATCAGGTGAAAAACTAATACAAATAATTTCCAAAATTTTTAATATTATCTTTACTCACACAATGCAGAGAATACACAAAAAAAAAATTTAATATTTAGACGAAACCACGGTACAGGATTACATGATAATAGAGGCCATAAATTTATGGGTTTATGCTGGACTTCATAAGAAGAGGCGTCGGTTTACTCTCAGAGTTTCTTCTTCTAAGAGACACAATTTATAGACGTAAGACAGAAACAAACTTCTACTACTGGTGACTACTACCGCTACTCCTGCTACTGCGATTTTGTCTTAACCAAGAGACCCACTTAAAACAGAATTTGTAATTAAATCAGGTGAAAAACTAATGCAAATAATTTCCAAAATTTTTAATATTATCTTTACTCACATAATGCAGAGAATACACAAACAAAAAATATAATATTTAGACGAAACCACGGTACAGGATTACATGATAATAGAGGCCATATATTTATGGGTTTATGATGAACTTCATAAGAAGAGGTGTCAGTTTACTCTCAGAGTTTTTCTTCTAAGAGGCGCAATTTATAGATGCAAGATAGAAACAAACTACTGTTGTTGCTACTTGGATTTTGTCCTGACCAAGAGACCCACTTAAAACAGAATTTATGTTCTGGCCAAAATCATACCAAATTAGCACCATAATAGTTTGAATTACAAAAGTTAGACACTACATAAGGATTGCATCAATCACATTTAACATTCTACGTTCCAAATTTATATTATGTACAGCTACATGTTTAAGCTGAAACAGAAATGCGTAATACCTTATAGAGGTAAGCAATTTCCATCTCCATTCATTTTCTACAACTAAACTATGGCTAAAAACGGATTGATTATTGAAGGCAAAAAATTCAATATTGCACGAACTGTTCTTAATGGTATCTGGATAAAGCATTCTTGCAACAAATAACTTGCAAATAATAATAAATTAAATATAGCAAAACACCAATTCTTTTTGCCGCTAATGGTGTCAAGTGACTTCAAAAAAATGAGGAAAAATACCAATCAGATATTAGAAATCCGATGGACAACACTCGGTAAACCACGGTACAGGATTATATGATAATAGAGGCCATAAATTTATGGGTTTATGATGGACTTCATAAGAAGAGGCGTCGGTTTACCCTCAGAGTTTCTTCTTCTAAGAGAAGCAACTTATAAACGTAAGTCAGAAACAAACTGTTACTGTTGGTGAGTACTGCCGCTACTCCTGCTACTGAGATTTTGTCCTACCCAAGAGTCCCACTTAAAACAGAATTTGTAATTAAATCAGGTGAAAAACTAATGCAAATAATTTCCAAAATTTTTAATATTATCTTTACTCATATAATGCAGAGAATACACACATAAAAAATATAATATTTAGACGAAACCACGGTACAGGATTACATCATAATAGTGGCCAAAATTTATTGGTTTATGATGAACTTCATAAGAAGAGGCATCAGTTTACTCTCAGAGTTTCTTCTTCGAAGAGACACAATTTATAGACGCAAGATAGAAATAAACTACTGCTGTTGCTACTGGGATTTTGCCCTGACCAAGGGACCCACTTAAAACAGAATTTATGTTCTGACCAAAATCATGTCAATTTAGCACCATAATAGCTTGAATTACAAAAGTAAGACACTACATAAGGATTGAATCAATCACATTTAACAATTTACGTTCCAAATTTATGTGTTATTTACAGCTACATGTTTAAGCTGAAACAGAAATGCGTAATCCCTTATAGAGGTAACCAATTTCCATCTCCATTCATTTTTCTGCAACTAAACTATGGCTAAAAACGCATTGATTATTGCAGGCAAAAAATTCAAAATTGCACGAACTGTTCTTGATGGTATCTGGATAAAGCATTCTTGCAACAAATAACTTCCAAATAATAATAAATTAAATATAGCAAAACGCAAATTCTTTTTGCCGCTAATGGTGTCAAGTGACTTCACAAAAATGAGGAAAACAACCCAATCAGATATTAGAAATCCGATGGACAACACTCAGCAAACCACGGTACAAGATTATATGATAATAGAGGCCATAAATTTATGGGTTTATGATGGACTTCATAAGAAGGGGTGTCAGTTTACTCTCAGAGTTTCTTCTTCTAAGAGACGCAATTTATAGACGTGAGAAAGAAACAAACTGCTACTACTGGTGACTACTGCCGCTACTCCTGCTACTGAGATTTTGTCCTAACCAAGAGACTCACTTAAATCAAAATTTGTAATTAAATCAGGTGAAAAACTAATGCAAATAATTTCCAAAACTTTTAATATTATCTTTACTCACACAATGCAGAGAATACACACACAAAAAATACAATATTTAGACGAAACTACGGTACAAGATTACATGATAATAGAGGCCATATATTTATGGGTTTATGATGAACTTCATAAGAAGAGGCGTTGGTTTACTCTCAGAGTTTCTTCTTCTAAGAGATGTAATTTATAGATGCATGATAGAAACAAACTGCTGCTATTGCTACCGGGATTTTGTCCTGACCAAGGGCCCATTTAAAACAGAATTTATGTTCTGACCAAAATCATACCAATTTAGCACCATAATAGCTTGACTTACAAAAGTAAGACACTGCATAAGGATTACATCAATCACATTTAACATTCTACGCTGTAAATTTATGTTATGTACAGCTACATGTTTAAGTTGAAACAGAAATGCGTAATCCCTTATAGAGGTAAACAAATTCCATCTCCATTCATTTTTCTGCAACTAAACTATGGCTAAAAACGGATTGATTGTTGCAGGCAAAAAAATCAATTTTGCACGAACTGTTCTTGATGGTATATGGATAAAGCATTCTTGCAACAAATAACTTCCAAATAATAATAAATTAAATATAGCAAAACGCCAATTCTTTTTGCCGCTAATGATGTCAAGTGACTTCAGAAAAATGAGGAAAAATACCAATCAGATATTAGAAATACGATGGACAACACTCGGTAAACCACGGTACAGGATTATATGATAATAGAGGCCATAAATTTATGGGTTTATGATGAACTTCATAGGAAGAGACGTCGGTTTACCCTCAGAGTTTCTTCTTCTAAGAGAAGCAACTTATAAACGTAAGTCAGAAACAAACTGCTACTGTTGGTGAGTACTGCCGCTACTTCTGCTACTGAGATTTTGTCCTAACCAAGAGACCCACTTAAAATAGAATTTGTAATTAAATCAGGTGAAAAACTAATGCAAATAATTTCCAAAATTTTAGTATTATCTTTACTCATACAATGCAGAGAATACACACTCAAAAAATATAATATTTAGACGAAACTGCGGTACAGGATTACATGATAATAGAGGCCATAAATTTATTGGTTTATGATGAACTTCATAAGAAGAGGCGTCGGTTTACTCTCAGAGTTTCTTCTTCTAAGAGATGTAATTTATAGATGCATGATAGAAACAAACTGTTGCTGTTGCTACTGCGATTAAGTCCTGACCAAGGGCCCACTTAAAACAGAATTTGTGTTCTGATCAAAATCATACCAATTTAGCACCATAATAGCTTGACTTACAAAAGTAAGACACTGCATAATGATTGCATCAATCACATTTAACATTCTACGCTTCAAATTTATGTTATGTACAGCTACATGTTTAAGCTGAAACAGAAATGCGTAATCCCTTATAGAGGTAACCAATTTCCATCTCCATTCATTTTTCTGCAACTAAACTATGGCTAAAAACGCATTGATTATTGCAGGCAAAAAAATCAATATTGCACGAACTGTTCTTGATGGTATCTAGATAAAGCATTCTTGCAACAAATAACTTCCAAATAATAATAAATTAAATATAGCAAAACGCAAATTCTTTTTGCCGCTAATGGTGTCAAGTGACTTCACAAAAATGAGGAAAACAACCCAATCAGATATTAGAAATCCGATGGACAACACTCAGCAAACCACGGTACAAGATTATATGATAATAGAGGCCATAAATTTATGGGTTTATGATGGACTTCATAAGAAGGGGTGTCAGTTTACTCTCAGAGTTTCTTCTTCTAAGAGACGCAATTTATAGACGTGAGAAAGAAACAAACTGCTACTACTGGTGACTACTGCCGCTACTCCTGCTACTGAGATTTTGTCCTAACCAAGAGACTCACTTAAATCAAAATTTGTAATTAAATCAGGTGAAAAACTAATGCAAATAATTTCCAAAACTTTTAATATTATCTTTACTCACACAATGCAGAGAATACACAAACAAAAAATACAATATTTAGACGAAACTACGGTACAAGATTACATGATAATAGAGGCCATATATTTATGGGTTTATGATGAACTTCATAAGAAGAGGCGTCGGTTTACTCTCAGAGTTTCTTCTTCTAAGAGATGTAATTTATAGATGCATGATAGAAACAAACTGCTGCTATTGCTACTGGGATTTTGTCCTGACCAAGGGCCCATTTAAAACAGAATTTATGTTCTGACCAAAATCATACCAATTTAGCACCATAATAGCTTGACTTACAAAAGTAAGACACTGCATAAGGATTACATCAATCACATTTAACATTCTACGCTGTAAATTTATGTTATGTACAGCTACATGTTTAAGTTGAAACAGAAATGCGTAATCCCTTATAGAGGTAAACAATTTCCATCTCCATTCATTTTTCTGTAACTAAACTATGGCTAAAAACGGATTGATTGTTGCAGGCAAAAATTTCAATTTTGCACGAACTGTTCTTGATGGTATATGGATAAAGCATTCTTGCAACAAATAACTTCCAAATAATAATAAATTAAATATAGCAAAACGCCAATTCTTTTTGTCGCTAATGGTGTCAAGTGACTTCAGAAAAATGAGGAAAAATACCAATCAGATATTAGAAATCCGATGGACAACACTCGGTAAACCACGGTACAAGATTATATGATAATAGAGGCCATAAATTTATGGGTTTATGATGAACTTCATAGGAAGAGACGTCGGTTTACCCTCAGAGTTTCTTCTTCTAAGAGAAGCAACTTATAAACGTAAGTCAGAAACAAACTGCTACTGTTGGTGAGTACTGCCGCTACTTCTGCTACTGAGATTTTGTCCTAACCAAGAGACCCACTTAAAATAGAATTTGTAATTAAATCAGGTGAAAAACTAATGCAAATAATTTCCAAAATTTTAGTATTATCTTTACTCATACAATGCAGAGAATACACACTCAAAAAATATAATATTTAGACGAAACTGCGGTACAGGATTACATGATAATAGAGGCCATAAATTTATTGGTTTATGATGAACTTCATAAGAAGAGGCATCGGTTTACTCTCAGAGTTTCTTCTTCTAAGAGATGTAATTTATAGATGCATGATAGAAACAAACTGTTGCTGTTGCTACTGCGATTTTGTCCTGACCAAGGGCCCACTTAAAACAGAATTTGTGTTCTGACCAAAATCATACCAATTTAGCACCATAATAGCTTGACTTACAAAAGTAAGACACTGCATAATGATTGCATCAATCACATTTAACATTCTACGCTTCAAATTTATGTTATGTACAGCTACATGTTTAAGCTGAAACAGAAATGCGTAATCCCTTATAGAGGTAACCAATTTCCATCTCCATTCATTTTTCTGCAACTAAACTATGGCTAAAAACGAATTGATTATTGCAGGCAAAAAATTCAATATTGCACGAACTGTTCTTGATGGTACAGGATTACATGATAATAGAGGCCATAAATTTATTGGTTTATGATGAACTTCATAAGAAGAGGCGTCGGTTTACTCTCAGAGTTTCTTCTTCTAAGAGATGTAATTTATAGATGCATGATAGAAACAAACTGTTGCTGTTGCTACTGCGATTTTGTCCTGACCAAGGGCCCACTTAAAACAGAATTTGTGTTCTGACCAAAATCATACCAATTTAGCACCATAATAGCTTGACTTACAAAAGTAAGACACTGCATAATGATTGCATCAATCACATTTAACATTCTACGTTTCAAATTTATGTTATGTACAGCTACATGTTTAAGCTGAAACAGAAATGCGTAATCCCTTACAGAGGTAACCAATTTCCATCTCCATTCATTTTTCTGCAACTAAACTATGGCTAAAAACGCATTGATTATTGCAGGCAAAAAATTCAATATTGCACGAACTGTTCTTGATGGTATCTGGATAAAGCATTCTTGCAACAAATAACTTCCAAATAATAATAAATTAAATATAGCAAAACGCAAATTCTTTTTGCCGCTAATGGTGTCAAGTGACTTCACAAAAATGAGGAAAACAACCCAATCAGATATTAGAAATCCAATGGACAACACTCAGCAAACCACGGTACAAGATTATATGATAATAGAGGCCATAAATTTATGGGTTTATGATGGACTTCATAAGAAGAGGCGTCGGTTTACTCTCAGAGTTTCTTCTTCTAAGAGACACAATTTATAGACGTAAGACAGAAACAAACTTCTACTACTGGTGACTACTACCGCTACTCCTGTTACTGCGATTTTGTCTTAACCAAGAGACCCACTTAAAACAGAATTTGTAATTAAATCAGGTGAAAAACTAATGCAAATAATTTCCAAAATTTTTAATATTATCTTTACTCACATAATGCAGAGAATACTCAAACAAAAAATATAATATTTAGACGAAACCACGGTACAGGATTACATGATAATAGAGGCCATATATTTATGGGTTTATGATGAACTTCATAAGAAGAGGTGTCAGTTTACTCTCAGAGTTTTTCTTCTAAGAGGCGCAATTTATAGATGCAAGATAGAAACAAACTACTGTTGTTGCTACTTGGATTTTGTCCTGACCAAGAGACCCACTTAAAACAGAATTTATGTTCTGGCCAAAATCATACCAAATTAGCACCATAATAGTTTGAATTACAAAAGTTAGACACTACATAAGGATTGCATCAATCACATTTAACATTTACGTTCCAAATTTATATTATGTACAGCTACATGTTTAAGCTGAAACAGAAATGCGTAATACCTTATAGAGGTAAACAATTTCCATCTCCATTCATTTTCTACAACTAAACTATGGCTAAAAACGGATTGATTATTGAAGGCAAAAAATTCAATATTGCATGAACTGTTCTTAATGGTATCTGGATAAAGCATTTTTGCAACAAATAACTTGCAAATAATAATAAATTAAATATAGCAAAACACCAATTCTTTTTGCCGCTAATGGTGTCAAGTGACTTCAAAAAAATGAGGAAAAATACCAATCAGATATTAGAAATCCGATGGACAACACTCGGTAAACCACGGTACAGGATTATATGATAATAGAGGCCATAAATTTATGGGTTTATGATGGACTTCATAAGAAGAGGCGTCGGTTTACCCTCAGAGTTTCTTCTTCTAAGAGAAGCAACTTATAAACGTAAGTCAGAAACAAACTGATACTGTTGGTGAGTACTGCCGCTACTCCTGCTACTGAGATTTTGTCCTACCCAAGAGTCCCACTTAAAATAGAATTTGTAATTAAATCAGGTGAAAAACTAATGCAAATAATTTCCAAAATTTTTAATATTATCTTTACTCATATAATGCAGAGAATACACACATAAAAAATATAATATTTAGACGAAACCACGGTACAGGATTACATCATAATAGTGGCCAAAATTTATGGGTTTATGATGAACTTCATAAGAAGAGGCATCAGTTTACTCTCAGAGTTTCTTCTTCGAAGAGACAGAACTTATAGACGCAAGATAGAAATAAACTACTGCTGTTGCTACTGGGATTTTGCCTTGACCAAGAGACCCACTTAAAACAGAATTTATGTTCTGACCAAAATCATGCCAATTTAGCACCATAATAGCTTGAATTACAAAAGTAAGACACTACATAAAGATTGAATCAATCACATTTAACAATTTACGTTCCAAATTTATGTGTTATTTACAGCTACATGTTTAAGCTGAAACAGAAATGCGTAATCCCTTATAGAGGTAACCAATTTCCATCTCCATTCATTTTTCTGCAACTAAACTATGGCTAAAAACGCATTGATTATTGCAGGCAAAAAATTCAATATTGCACGAACTGTTCTTGATGGTATCTGGATAAAGCATTCTTGCAACAAATAACTTCCAAATAATAATAAATTAAATATAGCAAAACGCAAATTCTTTTTGCCGCTAATGGTGTCAAGTGACTTCACAAAAATGAGGAAAACAACCCAATCAGATATTAGAAATCCGATGGACAACACTCAGCAAACCACGGTACAAGATTATATGATAATAGAGGCCATAAATTTATGGGTTTATGATGGACTTCATAAGAAGGGGTGTCAGTTTACTCTCAGAGTTTCTTATTCTAAGAGACGCAATTTATAGACGTGAGAAAGAAACAAACTGCTACTACTGGTGACTACTGCCGCTACTCCTGCTACTGAGATTTTGTCCTAACCAAGAGACTCACTTAAATCAAAATTTGTAATTAAATCAGGTGAAAAACTAATGCAAATAATTTCCAAAACTTTTAATATTATCTTTACTCACACAATGCAGAGAATACACACACAAAAAATACAATATTTAGACGAAACTACGGTACAAGATTACATGATAATAGAGGCCATATATTTATGGGTTTATGATGAACTTCATAAGAAGAGGCGTCGGTTTACTCTCAGAGTTTCTTCTTCTAAAAGACGCAATTTATAGATAAAAGATAGAAACAAACTGCTGCTATTGCTACCGGGATTTTGTCCTGACCAAGGGCCCATTTAAAACAGAATTTATGTTCTGACCAAAATCATACCAATTTAGCACCATAATAGCTTGACTTACAAAAGTAAGACACTGCATAAGGATTACATCAATCACATTTAACATTATACGCTGTAAATTTATGTTATGTACAGCTACATGTTTAAGTTGAAACAGAAATGTGTAATCCCTTATAGAGGTAAACAAATTCCATCTCCATTCATTTTCTACAACTAAACTATGGCTAAAAACGGATTGATTATTGAAGGCAAAAAATTCAATATTGCACGAACTGTTCTTAATGGTATCTGGATAAAACATTTTTGCAACAAATAACTTGCAAATAATAATAAATTAAATATAGCAAAACACCAATTCTTTTTGCCGCTAATGGTGTCAAGTGACTTCACAAAAATGAGGAAAACAACCCAATCAGATATTAGAAATCCGATGGACAACACTCAGCAAACCACGGTACAAGATTATATGATAATAGAGGCCATAAATTTATGGGTTTATGATGGACTTCATAAGAAGAGGCGTCGGTTTACTCTCAGAGTTTCTTCTTCTAAGAGACACAATTTATAGACGTAAGACAGAAACAAACTTCTACTACTGGTGACTACTACCGCTACTCCTGCTACTGCGATTTTGTCTTAACCAAGAGACCCACTTAAAACAGAATTTGTAATTAAATCAGGTGAAAAACTAATGCAAATAATTTCCAAAATTTTTAATATTATCTTTACTCACATAATGCAGAGAATACACAAACAAAAAATATAATATTTAGACGAAACCACGGTACAGGATTACATGATAATAGAGGCCATATATTTATGGGTTTATGATGAACTTCATAAGAAGAGGTGTTAGTTTACTCTCAGAGTTTTTCTTCTAAGAGGCGCAATTTATAGATGCAAGATAGAAACAAACTACTGTTGTTGCTACTTGGATTTTGTCCTGACCAAGAGACCCACTTAAAACAGAATTTATGTTCTGGCCAAAATCATACCAAATTAGCACCATAATAGTTTGAATTACAAAAGTTAGACACTACATAAGGATTGCATCAATCACATTTAACATTTACGTTCCAAATTTATATTATGTACAGCTACATGTTTAAGCTGAAACAGAAATGCGTAATACCTTATAGAGATAAACAATTTCCATCTCCATTCATTTTCTACAACTAAACTATGGCTAAAAACGGATTGATTATTGAAGGCAAAAAATTCAATATTGCACGAACTGTTCTTAATGGTATCTGGATAAAGCATTTTTGCAACAAATAACTTGCAAATAATAATAAATTAAATATAGCAAAACACCAATTCTTTTTGCCGCTAATGGTGTCAAGTGACTTCAAAAAAATGAGGAAAAATACCAATCAGATATTAGAAATCCGATGGACAACACTCGGTAAACCACGGTACAGGATTATATGATAATAGAGGCCATAAATTTATGGGTTTATGATGGACTTCATAAGAAGAGGCGTCGGTTTACCCTCAGAGTTTCTTCTTCTAAGAGAAGCAACTTATAAACGTAAGTCAGAAACAAACTGATACTGTTGGTGAGTACTGCCGCTACTCCTGCTACTGAGATTTTGTCCTACCCAAGAGTCCCACTTAAAATAGAATTTGTAATTAAATCAGGTGAAAAACTAATGCAAATAATTTCCAAAATTTTTAATATTATCTTTACTCATATAATGCAGAGAATACACACATAAAAAATATAATATTTAGACGAAACCACGGTACAGGATTACATCATAATAGTGGCCAAAATTTATGGGTTTATGATGAACTTCATAAGAAGAGGCATCAGTTTACTCTCAGAGTTTCTTCTTCGAAGAGACACAATTTATAGACGCAAGATAGAAATAAACTACTGCTGTTGCTACTGGGATTTTGCCTTGACCAAGGGACCCACTTAAAACAGAATTTATGTTCTGACCAAAATCATGCCAATTTAGCACCATAATAGCTTGAATTACAAAAGTAAGACACTACATAAAGATTGAATCAATCACATTTATCAATTTACGTTCCAAATTTATGTGTTATTTACAGCTACATGTTTAAGCTGAAACAGAAATGCGTAATCCCTTATAGAAGTAACCAATTTCCATGTCCATTCATTTTTCTGCAACTAAACTATGGCTAAAAACGCATTGATTATTGCAGGCAAAAAATTCAATATTGCACGAACTGTTCTTGATGGTATCTGGATAAAGCATTCTTACAACAAATAACTTCCAAATAATAATAAATTAAATATAGCAAAACGCCAATACTTTTTGCCGCTAATGGTGTCAAGTGACTTCGAAAAAATGAGGAAAAATACCAATCAGATATTAGAAATCCGATGGACAACACTCGGTAAACCACAGTACAAGATTATATGATAATAGAGGCCATAAATTTATGGGTTTATGATGGACTTCATAAGAAGGGGCGTCGGTTTACCCTCAGAGTTTCTTCTTCTAAGAGAAGCAATTTATAAACGTAAGTCAGAAACAAACTGCTACTGTTGCTACTCCTGCTACTGAGATTTCGTCCTAACCAAGAGACCCACTTAAAATAGAATTTGTAATTAAATCAGGTGAAAAACTAATGCAAATAATTTCCAAAATTTTTAATATTATCTTTCCTCATACAATGTAGAGAATACACACTCAAAAAATATAATATTTAGACGAAACTGCGGTACAGGATTACATGATAATAGAGGCCATAAATTTATTAGTTTATGATGAACTTCATAAGAAGAAGCGTCGGTTTACTCTCAGAGTTTCTTCTTCTAAGAGACGTAATTTATAGATGCATGATAGAAACAAACTGTTGCTGTTGCTACTGCGATTTTGTCCTGACCAAGGGCCCACTTAAAACAGAATTTGTGTTCTGACCAAAATCATACCAATTTAGCACCATAATAGCTTGACTTACAAAAGTAAGACACTGCATAAGGATTGCATCAATCACATTTAACATTCTACGCTTCAAATTTATGTTATGTACAGCTACATGTTTAAGCTGAAACAGAAATGCGTAATCCCTTATAGAGGTAAACAATTTCCATCTCCATTCATTTTTCTACAACTAGCCTATGGCTAAAAAAGGATTGATTATTGCAGGCAAAAATTTCAATATTGCACGAATTGTTCTTGATGGTATCTGGATAAAGCATTCTTGCAACAAATAACTTCCAAATAATAATAAATTTAATATAGCAAAACGCCAGTTCTTTTTGCCGATAATGGTGTCAAGTGACTTCAGAAAAATGAGAAAGACAACCCAATCAGATAATAGAAATCTGATGGACAACACTCAGCAAACCACGGTGCAAGATTATATGATAATAGAGGGCATAAATTTATAGGTTTATGATGGATTTCATAAGAAGGGGCGTCGCTTTACTCTCAGAGTTTCTTCTTATAAGAGACGCAATTTATAAACGTAAGACAGAAACAAACTGCTACTGCTGGTGACTACTGCCGATACTCCTACTATTGAGATTTTGTCCTAACCAAGAGACCTACTTAAAATAGAATTTGTAATTAAATCAGGTGAAAAACTAATGCAAATAATTCCCAAAATTTTTAATATTATCTTTACTCACACAATGCAGAGAATACACAAAAAAAAAATTTAATATTTAGACGAAACCACGGTACAGGATTATATGATAATAGAGGCCATAAATTTATGTGTTTATAATGCACTTCATAAAAAGAGGCACCGGTTTACTCTCAGAGTTTCTTCTTCTAAGAGACGCAATTTATAGATGTAACACATAAATAAACTGCTACTACTGGTGACTACTGCCGCTACTCCTGCTACTGCGATTTTGTCTTAACCAAGAGACCCATTTAAAACAGAATTTGTAATTAAATTTGGTGAAAAACTAACGCAAATAATTTCCTAAATTTTTAATATTATCTTTACTCACAGAATGCAGAGAATACACACAAAAAATATAATATTTAGACGAAACTACAGTACAAGATTACATGATAATAGAGGCCATATATTTATGGGTTTATGATGGACTTCATAAGAAGGGGCGTCGGTTTACTCTCAATGTTTCTTTTTCGAAGAGACGCAATTTATAGGCGCAAGATAGAAACAAACTACTGCTTTTACAACTAGGATTTTGTCCTGACCAAGGCCCCACTTAAAACAGAATTTATGTTCTTACCAAAATCATGCCAATTTAGCACCATAATAGCTTGAATTACAAAAGTAAGACACTGCATAAGGATTGCATCAATCACATTTAACATTCTACGTTGCAAATTTATGTTATGTACAGCTACATGTTTAAGCTGAAACAGAAATGCGTAATCCCTTATAGAGGTAAACAATTTCCATCTCCATTCATTTTTCTACAACTAAACTATGGCTAAAAACGGATTGATTATTGCAGGCAAAAATTCCAATATTGCACGAACTGTTCTTGATGGTATTTGGATAAAGCATTCTTGCAACAAATAACTTCCAAATAATAATAAATTTAATATTGCAAAACGTCAATTCTTTTTACCGATAATGGTATCAAGTGACTTCAGAAAAATAAGAAAAACAATCCAATCAGATATTAGATATCTGATAGACAACACTCAGCAAACCACGGTACAAGATTATATGATAATAGAGGGCATAAATTTATAGGTTTATGATGGACTTCATAAGAAGAGGCGTCGGTTTACTCTCAGAGTTTCTCCTTATAAGAGACGCAATTTATAAACGTAAGACAGAAACAAACTGCTACTGCTGGTGACTACTGCCGCTACTCCTGCTATTGAGATTTTGTCCTAACCAAGAGACCCACTTAAAACAGAATTTGTAATTAAATCAGGTGAAAAACTAATGCAAATAATTTCCAAAATTTTTAATATTATCTTTACTCACATAATGCAGAGAATACTCAAACAAAAAATATAATATTTAGACGAAACCACGGTACAGGATTACATGATAATAGAGGCCATATATTTATGGGTTTATGATGAACTTCATAAGAAGAGGCATCAGTTTACTCTCAGAGTTTTTCTTCTAAGAGGCGCAATTTATAGATGCAAGATAGAAACAAACTACTGTTGTTGCTACTTGGATTTTGTCCTGACCAAGAGACCCACTTAAAACAGAATTTATGTTCTGGCCAAAATCATACCAAATTAGCACCATAATAGTTTGAATTACAAAAGTTAGACACTACATAAGGATTGCATCAATCACATTTAACATTTACGTTCCAAATTTATATTATGTACAGCTACATGTTTAAGCTGAAACAGAAATGCGTAATACCTTATAGAGGTAAACAATTTCCATCTCCATTCATTTTCTACAACTAAACTATGGCTAAAAACGGATTGATTATTGAAGGCAAAAAATTCAATATTGCATGAACTGTTCTTAATGGTATCTGGATAAAGCATTTTTGCAACAAATAACTTGCAAATAATAATAAATTAAATATAGCAAAACACCAATTCTTTTTGCCGCTAATGGTGTCAAGTGACTTCAAAAAAATGAGGAAAAATACCAATCAGATATTAGAAATCCGATGGACAACACTCGGTAAACCACGGTACAGGATTATATGATAATAGAGGCCATAAATTTATGGGTTTATGATGGACTTCATAAGAAGAGGCGTCGGTTTACCCTCAGAGTTTCTTCTTCTAAGAGAAGCAACTTATAAACGTAGGTCAGAAACAAACTGATACTGTTGGTGAGTACTGCCGCTACTCCTGCTACTGAGATTTTGTCCTACCCAAGAGTCCCACTTAAAATAGAATTTGTAATTAAATCAGGTGAAAAACTAATGCAAATAATTTCCAAAATTTTTAATATTATCTTTACTCATATAATGCAGAGAATACACACATAAAAAATATAATATTTAGACGAAACCACGGTACAGGATTACATCATAATAGTGGCCAAAATTTATGGGTTTATGATGAACTTCATAAGAAGAGGCATCAGTTTACTCTCAGAGTTTCTTCTTCGAAGAGACAGAACTTATAGACGCAAGATAGAAATAAACTACTGCTGTTGCTACTGGGATTTTGCCTTGACCAAGAGACCCACTTAAAACAGAATTTATGTTCTGACCAAAATCATGCCAATTTAGCACCATAATAGCTTGAATTACAAAAGTAAGACACTACATAAAGATTGAATCAATCACATTTAACAATTTACGTTCCAAATTTATGTGTTATTTACAGCTACATGTTTAAGCTGAAACAGAAATGCGTAATCCCTTATAGAGGTAACCAATTTCCATCTCCATTCATTTTTCTGCAACTAAACTATGGCTAAAAACGCATTGATTATTGCAGGCAAAAAATTCAATATTGCACGAACTGTTCTTGATGGTATCTGGATAAAGCATTCTTGCAACAAATAACTTCCAAATAATAATAAATTAAATATAGCAAAACGCAAATTCTTTTTGCCGCTAATGGTGTCAAGTGACTTCACAAAAATGAGGAAAACAACCCAATCAGATATTAGAAATCCGATGGACAACACTCAGCAAACCACGGTACAAGATTATATGATAATAGAGGCCATAAATTTATGGGTTTATGATGGACTTCATAAGAAGGGGTGTCAGTTTACTCTCAGAGTTTCTTATTCTAAGAGACGCAATTTATAGACGTGAGAAAGAAACAAACTGCTACTACTGGTGACTACTGCCGCTACTCCTGCTACTGAGATTTTGTCCTAACCAAGAGACTCACTTAAATCAAAATTTGTAATTAAATCAGGTGAAAAACTAATGCAAATAATTTCCAAAACTTTTAATATTATCTTTACTCACACAATGCAGAGAATACACACACAAAAAATACAATATTTAGACGAAACTACGGTACAAGATTACATGATAATAGAGGCCATATATTTATGGGTTTATGATGAACTTCATAAGAAGAGGCGTCGGTTTACTCTCAGAGTTTCTTCTTCTAAAAGACGCAATTTATAGATAAAAGATAGAAACAAACTGCTGCTATTGCTACCGGGATTTTGTCCTGACCAAGGGCCCATTTAAAACAGAATTTATGTTCTGACCAAAATCATACCAATTTAGCACCATAATAGCTTGACTTACAAAAGTAAGACACTGCATAAGGATTACATCAATCACATTTAACATTATACGCTGTAAATTTATGTTATGTACAGCTACATGTTTAAGTTGAAACAGAAATGTGTAATCCCTTATAGAGGTAAACAAATTCCATCTCCATTCATTTTCTACAACTAAACTATGGCTAAAAACGGATTGATTATTGAAGGCAAAAAATTCAATATTGCACGAACTGTTCTTAATGGTATCTGGATAAAGCATTTTTGCAACAAATAACTTGCAAATAATAATAAATTAAATATAGCAAAACACCAATTCTTTTTGCCGCTAATGGTGTCAAGTGACTTCACAAAAATGAGGAAAACAACCCAATCAGATATTAGAAATCCGATGGACAACACTCAGCAAACCACGGTACAAGATTATATGATAATAGAGGCCATAAATTTATGGTTTATGATGGACTTCATAAGAAGAGGCGTCGGTTTACTCTCAGAGTTTCTTCTTCTAAGAGACACAATTTATAGACGTAAGACAGAAACAAACTTCTACTACTGGTGACTACTACCGCTACTCCTGCTACTGCGATTTTGTCTTAACCAAGAGACCCACTTAAAACAGAATTTGTAATTAAATCAGGTGAAAAACTAATGCAAATAATTTCCAAAATTTTTAATATTATCTTTACTCACATAATGCAGAGAATACACAAACAAAAAATATAATATTTAGACGAAACGACGGTACAGGATTACATGATAATAGAGGCCATATATTTATGGGTTTATGATGAACTTCATAAGAAGAGGTGTTAGTTTACTCTCAGAGTTTTTCTTCTAAGAGGCGCAATTTATAGATGCAAGATAGAAACAAACTACTGTTGTTGCTACTTGGATTTTGTCCTGACCAAGAGACCCACTTAAAACAGAATTTATGTTCTCGCCAAAATCATACCAAATTAGCACCATAATAGTTTGAATTACAAAAGTTAGACACTACATAAGGATTGCATCAATCACATTTAACATTTACGTTCCAAATTTATATTATGTACAGCTACATGTTTAAGCTGAAACAGAAATGCGTAATACCTTATAGAGGTAAACAATTTCCATCTCCATTCATTTTCTACAACTAAACTATGGCTAAAAACGGATTGATTATTGAAGGCAAAAAATTCAATATTGCACGAACTGTTCTTAATGGTATCTGGATAAAGCATTTTTGCAACAAATAACTTGCAAATAATAATAAATTAAATATAGCAAAACACCAATTCTTTTTGCCGCTAATGGTGTCAAGTGACTTCAAAAAAATGAGGAAAAATACCAATCAGATATTAGAAATCCGATGGACAACACTCGGTAAACCACAGTACAGGATTATATGATAATAGAGGCCATAAATTTATGGGTTTATGATGGACTTCATAAGAAGAGGCGTCGGTTTACCCTCAGAGTTTCTTCTTCTAAGAGAAGCAACTTATAAACGTAAGTCAAAAACAAACTGATACTGTTGGTGAGTAGTGCCGCTACTCCTGCTACTGAGATTTTGTCCTACCCAAGAGTCCCACTTAAAATAGAATTTGTAATTAAATCAGGTGAAAAACTAATGCAAATAATTTCCAAAATTTTTAATATTATCTTTACTCATATAATGCAGAGAATACACACATAAAAAATATAATATTTAGACGAAACCACGGTACAAGATTACATCATAATAGTGGCCAAAAATTTATGGGTTTATGATGAACTTCATAAGAAGAGGCATCAGTTTACTCTCAGAGTTTCTTCTTCGAAGAGACACAATTTATAGACGCAAGATAGAAATAAACTACTGCTGTTGCTACTGGGATTTTGCCTTGACCAAGGGACCCACTTAAAACAGAATTTATGTTCTGACCAAAATCATGCCAATTTAGCACCATAATAGCTTGAATTACAAAAGTAAGACACTACATAAAGATTGAATCAATCACATTTATCAATTTACGTTCCAAATTTATGTGTTATTTACAGCTACATGTTTAAGCTGAAACAGAAATGCGTAATCCCTTATAGAGGTAACCAATTTCCATGTCCATTCATTTTTCTGCAACTAAACTATGGCTAAAAACGCATTGATTATTGCAGGCAAAAAATTCAATATTGCACGAACTGTTCTTGATGGTATCTGGATAAAGCATTCTTGCAACAAATAACTTCCAAATAATAATAAATTAAATATAGCAAAACGCCAATACTTTTTGCCGCTAATGGTGTCAAGTGACTTCGAAAAAATGAGGAAAAATACCAATCAGATATTAGAAATCCGATGGACAACACTCGGTAAACCACAGTACAAGATTATATGATAATAGAGGCCATAAATTTATGGGTTTATGA
The DNA here is from genome assembly GCF_011075055.1 of Mangifera indica. Classification (NCBI taxonomy): domain Eukaryota; kingdom Viridiplantae; phylum Streptophyta; class Magnoliopsida; order Sapindales; family Anacardiaceae; genus Mangifera; species Mangifera indica. The sequence goes on along the minus strand of NW_025401201.1, from coordinate 3,510 downwards.
TGGACTTCATAAGAAGGGGCGTCGGTTTACCCTCAGAGTTTCTTCTTCTAAGAGAAGCAATTTATAAACGTAAGTCAGAAACAAACTGCTACTGTTGCTACTCCTGCTACTGAGATTTCGTCCTAACCAAGAGACCCACTTAAAATAGAATTTGTAATTAAATCAGGTGAAAAACTAATGCAAATAATTTCCAAAATTTTTAATATTATCTTTACTCATACAATGTAGAGAATACACACTCAAAAAATATAATATTTAGACGAAACTGCGGTACAGGATTACATGATAATAGAGGCCATAAATTTATTAGTTTATGATGAACTTCATAAGAAGAAGCGTCGGTTTACTCTCAGAGTTTCTTCTTCTAAGAGACGTAATTTATAGATGCATGATAGAAACAAACTGTTGCTGTTGCTACTGCGATTTTGTCCTGACCAAGGGCCCACTTAAAACAGAATTTGTGTTCTGACCAAAATCATACCAATTTAGCACCATAATAGCTTGACTTACAAAAGTAAGACACTGCATAAGGATTGCATCAATCACATTTAACATTCTACGCTTCAAATTTATGTTATGTACAGCTACATGTTTAAGCTGAAACAGAAATGCGTAATCCCTTATAGAGGTAAACAATTTCCATCTCCATTCATTTTTCTACAACTAGCCTATGGCTAAAAAAGGATTGATTATTGCAGGCAAAAATTTCAATATTGCACGAATTGTTCTTGATGGTATCTGGATAAAGCATTCTTGCAACAAATAACTTCCAAATAATAATAAATTTAATATAGCAAAACGCCAGTTCTTTTTGCCGATAATGGTGTCAAGTGACTTCAGAAAAATGAGAAAGACAACCCAATCAGATAATAGAAATCTGATGGACAACACTCAGCAAACCACGGTGCAAGATTATATGATAATAGAGGGCATAAATTTATAGGTTTATGATGGATTTCATAAGAAGGGGCGTCGCTTTACTCTCAGAGTTTCTTCTTATAAGAGACGCAATTTATAAACGTAAGACAGAAACAAACTGCTACTACTGGTGACTACTGCCGATACTCCTACTATTGAGATTTTGTCCTAACCAAGAGACCTACTTAAAATAGAATTTGTAATTAAATCAGGTGAAAAACTAATGCAAATAATTCCCAAAATTTTTAATATTATCTTTACTCACACAATGCAGAGAATACACAAAAAAAAAATTTAATATTTAGACGAAACCACGGTACAGGATTATATGATAATAAAGGCCATAAATTTATGTGTTTATAATGCACTTCATAAAAAGAGGCACCGGTTTACTCTCAGAGTTTCTTCTTCTAAGAGACGCAATTTATAGATGTAACACATAAATAAACTGCTACTACTGGTGACTACTGCCGCTACTCTCTACTGCTACTCCTGCTACTGCGATTTTGTCTTAACCAAGAGACCCATTTAAAACAGAATTTGTAATTAAATTTGGTGAAAAACTAACGCAAATAATTTCCTAAATTTTTAATATTATCTTTACTCACAGAATGCAGAGAATACACACAAAAAATATAATATTTAGACGAAACTACAGTACAAGATTACATGATAATAGAGGCCATATATTTATGGGTTTATGATGGACTTCATAAGAAGGGGCGTCGGTTTACTCTCAATGTTTCTTTTTCGAAGAGACGCAATTTATAGGCGCAAGATAGAAACAAACTACTGCTTTTACAACTAGGATTTTGTCCTGACCAAGGCCCCACTTAAAACAGAATTTATGTTCTTACCAAAATCATACCAATTTAGCACCATAATAGCTTGAATTACAAAAGTAAGACACTGCATAAGGATTGCATCAATCACATTTAACATTCTACGTTGCAAATTTATGTTATGTACAGCTACATGTTTAAGCTGAAACAGAAATGCGTAATCCCTTATAGAGGTAAACAATTTCCATCTCCATTCATTTTTCTACAACTAAACTATGGCTAAAAACGGATTGATTATTGCAGGCAAAAATTCCAATATTGCACGAACTGTTCTTGATGGTATTTGGATAAAGCATTCTTGCAACAAATAACTTCCAAATAATAATAAATTTAATATTGCAAAACGTCAATTCTTTTTGCCGATAATGGTATCAAGTGACTTCAGAAAAATAAGAAAAACAACCCAATCAGATATTAGATATCTGATAGACAACACTCAGCAAACCACGGTACAAGATTATATGATAATAGAGGGCATAAATTTATAGGTTTATGATGGACTTCATAAGAAGAGGCGTCGGTTTACTCTCAGAGTTTCTCCTTATAAGAGACGCAATTTATAAACGTAAGACAGAAACAAACTGCTACTGCTGGTGACTACTGCCGCTACTCCTGCTATTGAGATTTTGTCCTAACCAAGAGACCCACTTAAAACAGAATTTGTAATTAAATCAGGTGAAAAACTAATGCAAATAATTTCTAAAATTTTTAATATTATCTTTACTCATACAATGCAGAGAATACACATACAAAAAATATAATATTTAGACGAAACCACGGTACAGGATTACATGATAATAGAGACAATAAATTTATTAGTTTATGATGGACTTCATAAGAAGGGGCGTCGGTTTATTCTCAAAGTTTCTTCTTCTAAGAGATGCAATTTATAGACGTAAGACAGAAACAAACTGCTACTTCTGGTGACTACTATCGCTACTCCTGCTACTGAGATTTTGTCCTAACCAAGAGACCCACTTAAAACAGAATTTGTAATTAAATCAGGTGAAAAACTAATGCAAATAATTTCCTAAATTTTAAATATTATCTTTACTCACACAATGCAGAGAATACACACAAAAAATATAATATTTAGACGAAACCACGGTACAAGATTACATGATAATAGAGACCATAAATTTATGGGTTTATGATGGACTTCATAAGAAGGGGCGTCGGTTTACTCTCAAAGTTTCTTCTTCTAAGAGATCCAATTTATAGACGTAAGACAGAAACAAACTGCTACTGCTGGTGACTACTGCAGCTACTCCTGCTACTGAGATTTTGTATTAACCAAGACACCCACTTAAAACCGAATTTGTAATTAAATCAGGTGAAAAATTAATGCAAATAATTTCCTAAATTTTTAATATTATCTTTACTCACACAATGTAGAGAATACACACAAAAAATATAATATTTAGACGAAACCACGATACAGGATTACATGATAATGGAGACCATAAATTTATGGGTTTATGATGAACTTTATAAGAAGGGGCGTCGGTTTACTCTCAAAGTTGCTTCTTCTAAGAGACGCAATTTATAGGCGTAAGATAGAAACAAACTACTACTCTCTTACAACTAGGATTTTGTCCTGACCAAGGGCCCACTTAAAACAGAATTTATGTTCTTACCAAAATCATATAATTTAGCACCATAATAGCTTGACTTACAAAAGTAAGACACTGCATAAGGATTACATCAATCACATTTAACATTCTACGCTGCAAATTTATGTTATGTACAG